>NC_048300.1:78348491-78570349 GCF_013100865.1 Trachemys scripta elegans
TGGAGTCCCAGGGGGCAGTTAGGGGCAGGGGTCCCAGGAGGGGGCAGTCAGGGGACAAGGAACGGGGGGAGGGTTGGGGGTTCTGGGGGGGCGGGAAGTGGGAGGGGCAGGGGCGGGGCTAGGGCGGGGCTCCTCCCGTCCTCTTTTTTGCTTGTTGAAATATGGTAACCCTACTTTAGGGTACTTGAACTTTTGAAGGATGTGACAAAGGTAATTGGATGTTAATGCTACTCTATCTGCTGGCTGGTCAAACAGTTGTTAGTTAGAGCTAGAGAGTCCCTGCCTCACATGCCGTGGTGCAATGGGTTTTGTGACCAGATATTGCAACTGCATACAGTGTCTTTGTATGAAGCCTATGCGTTACTTTGGGCCAGGGTTGTATGTATGATTGTGTTCTCCAGCTGTGGGGATCCTCCCCCTGCAACTTCAGGAACTCAAGCAGTGGGGGCGGATTACAACCTGAGAGATTCACCTTAAACACCTCCAGAGAAGGAGTGCCCCCTAGTAGAGGTTTACACGTTCTGGTTCAAATGGGGTCAGTGATTCTCCTACAATATTGAACTCCAAGAAGAATGGATGAAAAGGAATGAAAGACACCTAAAAATATAGACTTTCATCTCAACCTCAGCCCAGTCATCTTTCTTTTGCCTCAGATGTATGTGCAAATGATTGTGAATGTAACAAGTCACTTGGATGTCTTAGTACTTGATTGTGCCCTAAAGTCAGGCACTTAGGCCTGGTCTACACTACAAACTTAGGTTGACATAAGCTGCATTAAGTCAATCTAATAAAGTATGTGTCTACCCTACCGAATCCCTTCCACTGACCTAAGTTGCCTTTAAAGTCGACTTCTATACTCCACCTCCACGAGAGGCATAGCACTTGATTTGACATCCACGGGTCAACATGGGGATCGTGTAGACACTGCGTTGTATAATTCAAATGAATTGGTTTCCAGAAGGTGTCCCACAGTGCTCTGTTTTGACCGCTCTGGAGAACACTTTCAACTCCACTGTACGTCAGCCAGGTACACAGGAAACGGCTGCTCCCCTGTTAAAGCCCTGGGAACTTTTGAATTTTCATTTCCGGTTTGATCAGCATGGAGAGCTCATCAGCATAGCTGATCATGGAGACTCAAGGCCACAAATGTGCTCCAGCATGGTGGTGGATCTTAGTGCTGTGTGTGGGAGAAGTCTGTGCAGGCACACCTCCAATCAGGGCCGGCTCCAGCCTTTTTGCCACCCCAAGTGGCGAAGAGGGGGGGAAAAAAAGCTGTGATCGGCGGCACTTCGGCAGCTGCTCTACCGCACTGCTTCATTCTTCGGCGGCAATTCGGCAGCAGGTCCTTCCCTCCGAGAAGGACTGAGGGACCCACCGCCGAATTGACGCCCAAGACCCGGACGTGCTGCCCCTTTCCATTGGCTGCCCCAAGCACCTGCTTCCTGCGCTGGTGCCTGGAGCCGGGCCTGCCTCCAATCCAGCAGAAGAAATGCTGACATCTATGCCAAGATCACGCGGGGCATGGGGGAGAAGTGCTACACCAGGGACACACAGCAGTGCCGTGTGAAAATTAAAGGCGCTTCAGCAAGCGTACCAGAAGGCAAGGGAGGTGAACAATCGTTCTGGTTCTGTCCCACAGACTTACTGCTCTTCTGAGGAGCTGCACGCAAGTCTAGGCGGTGACCCAACCACTACCCCAAAATGCTCCGTGGATACCTCCCAGGAGCCCCAGGTGACCCCAAGCAACATTGTTGACAAGGAGGAGAATGTGAGGCAGGCAAGCGGAGGAAACTGTTTTTAATCCTGGAGCCCATCCTTTCACAGGACCAGTTGGCAGCAGGGAGCATGATGCCGGGGAAGGCACCTTTGGTGAGTACACATTTCCAATCAAACTGTAGGGGTTACATGTTATTATTTTGTTATGTTCAATCTGAACAAAAACGGTGTAGTGGGTATTGGTGGCCACTCCAGCTACGCAGAGGGCGCTCTCCGAAAAAGACTGTTTATGTGCCCGGGGATTGCCTGGGAATCCTCTATGGAGATCTCTAGGAAGCTTTCATGGAGGTACTCTGCAATCCTTCTGGGAAGGGCTGCCTTATTTCATCCAGCCCGGCAGGACACTTTCCCTTCGACTCCAGTAACTCTGCTAGCATCATTGCAGAACACAGTATTGCAGCATAAGGACTAGCTCTCTACCCAGACACTTGCAGCATCTTGCCGCCTCTGTTACCCTCAGGAGAGTGATATCGCATAGAATCACCTAGGGGAAATGGGGCAAGTTTTCAATGCTAGCCCTTAATCTGTCAACAATTAAGAAGTAATCTGCCCCCAGCTTGGTGAAATCTGGGTCATGCAACCACGCTTTCCCAAACGTGCTGTGGTTGTGGTTGGAAGAGATAACCATGTATTGCAAGCAGCATTGGGGTGGGGGGCAGTAGGGGTGTGTGTGGTGGCTTCCTGTTTGTCTCCCTTCCCGCCCAACCCGGTCCTGCTTTTGTAAGAAAAACAAACTATTTGGGGGGCTTTACACTAGTGACTGTCCTCAAGCACCATCCAGGTTGTTAGGGGAAAGGGGGGTTTCTCAAGTTCCAACATCTTATCTACTCCTGGGGAAAATCTGCGCTACTGTGTGCATGCATAATTAATGAGCCGTGCATATTTTTAATTTTTTTTTGCTCCAGAAAAAAACTTCTGCAGAAGTGTTGCTGCAGTTCCACCTTTTGCCCATCAGAGAGTGTTGTGGCAATAGAAAACAGCAGCAGCTCCTAGCCAGCTAGGGAAGAGAGAGAGCCTACCTTCTTCACAGCACCTGTCCGGCCAGGTCAGGAGACAGGGGCTATGGGGAGACACACAGCGTGGGGTCCTGGGGCAGAAAACTGACTTCTGCAATAGCCAGCGGTTGTGCTCATGTTGTGGCTTGCAGTGAAGTGTACTGAGGGGTGTTTTTTAATTAAAAAAAAAAAATTAACCTTGCACCAGAAACCATATATGCACTGTCAATGCTACCCTTGTGCTTTGCATTCCTTGCAGCTGAAACCTTGTCTGCCAGCACATCCTCCACACCGGGACAGAGACTCTCCCAGATTAGAAGGCGGAAAAAGAAGACTAGGGAGGACATGTTCAATGAGCTCATGCGGCCTCCAAGAGTGACAAGATGGAGTTTAGAGCATGGAGGATCACACTGTCCGAGAACCTGGTCAGGGAGGACAGGAAAGCATGCAGGGAACACGAGTGTGACACGCAAGGTGAGATGCTATGGATTATGAAGGAGCAATCAGACATGTTTATATGGTTGATTTTCAAGAAAGGCAGCTGGATGCTAGAGCCCCTGCTGCCATCATCGCCCAGTTCTACAACCTCCTCCCTCAAATGTCCTATGCGGGGAGAGGGAAAGAGGGGAAGGGAAGTTCGGTATCACTTGCACTCAACATCAGGGGAGGATACAGGGACCAGAAGGTGCCCATTCCTACACCTATGATTGTTACTGCAGTGCATCTGGAAGCAAGCTTTCCTTGTCCCCCTTCCCCCCCCCTCCACACACATGGTGTTATCAGCCCTTTTGCCCCAGGTTATCTTATTTTTCTTTGCTGTTTTTGTGTTTTTCTTTGCATAATAAAACTTAACAGATTGAGGAGAAAAGGCTCTTTGTTCATTCAATATATGGTAGTTGGCAGGGGTGGAGTTTACAGTGGAGAAAATGCAATGGAGGGGACAGTTTGATAAGGAACAACACAGATAAGTTTCACATTACTCTGGCTCATTGCTGAAACTGGTTTTCAAAGTCTCATGGAAACGCAGAGCCCCTTGATGTGCTCTTGTTATTGCCCTGGTGTCTGGCTGCCCAAAATTGGCTGCCAGGCACTCGGCCTCACCCCCACACCCTAGAAGAAACTTTTCTCCCTTTGTTTCACAGATATTATGGTACACACAACAGGCAGCAATAACAGTGGGGATATTGCTTTCACTGAGATCTAAGCTAGTAAGCAAACTATGCCAGTGACCTTTTAAATGTCCAAAGGCATGTTCCACCACCATTCTGCACTTAGTCAACCTATGGTTGAACTGCTCCTTACTGCTGTCCAGGCTGCCTGTGTACGGCTTCATGAGCCATGGGAGTAAGGGGTCAGCTGGGTCTTCCAGGATCACAATTAGCATTTCAACATCCCCAACAGTTATTTTGCAGTCTGGAAAGAAAGCCCCTGCTTCCAGCTTTCTGAACAGATCTGTGTTCCTAAAGATGCATGCGTCATGCACCTTGCCCGACCATCCCCCGTTGATGTTGGTGAAACGGCCTCTGTTATCCACCAGCGCTTGCAAGACCATTGAGAAGTACCCCTTTCAGTTTATGTACTCTTTGGCAAGGTGGTCTGGTGCTAAGATAGGGATGTGTGTTCCGCCTATCGCCCTACCGCACTTAGGGAATCCCATCGCAGCAAAGCCATCCACTATGTCCTGCATATTACCAAGTCACTACCCTTCTTAGCCGAAGTCTGTTAATGGCTCTGTTGGATCACAACAGATGCTACGGTGGATTTACCCACTGCAAATTGATGCCCCACTGACCGGTAGCAGTCTGGCATTGCAAGCTTCCACAGAGCTATTACCACTTTGCTTCTCCACTGTCAGAGCAGCTCTCATTTTAGTATTGCTGCACTTTAGGGCTGGGAAAAGCTCTTCACATGGTTCCTGGAAAGTGGCCTTATGCATTCAAAAGTTCTGCAGCCATCACTCATCATCCCATAGCTGCATAACGATGCAGTCCTACCAGTCAGTGCTTGTTTGCCGGGCCCAGAAATGGCGCTTAACCATGTCAACTGTTGCCAGCAACTCTATCTTCCAGCAGGGCTGCTTGAATGGCATCACATTGTTCCACACAGCAGCTCCTGTATCGACTGTGTAAATGCTGCAGGATAAGGCATGAGGTCAGTGTACCGCACAGCGGGGGTCCATGCTTCTCGTCCTATGGCATCCACACAGGTAACCCAGGTTTATGAAACAAGGCGTGGAAAAGGCTTGGTTTGTTTGCTGTTGATTTCAGGGAAGAAGGTAGGTAAGGAGGCTAATTCAATGTTCCCAAAACCACCTGTGCCAATGCTTTGGTTCCCTAAGGCATTGCGAGCCTAACCCAACATTCCACTCGGCTACATGCACTATGGGATAGCTACCCATAGTGCAGTGCTCCGTGTGTCGATGCAAGTTCTGCTAGCGAGGATGCGCTCCGCCGACACAATGAGTGTAGCATGGACATCCAAGATTGACTTGCTTAAATTGGAGGCTCGATGTCGGCTTAACTACTTAGTGTAGACCTGGCCTGAGACATGAAAATTATCTCAACTGTGCCAGCATAGAATTGTATATGTGAACAGGGAGACCAGACTTTGAAATTCTGCCAAAAGTATTAATACAGATAGTTGTAAGTAATATTAAAAGTTTATATTTGTATTGCTGTAAAATACAAAATGTTATGAATACAGTAACAAAACAGTAAGAGGTTTTTCCTTTTAGAACAAAAATATTTAAGGTGAGAAAAGCTGGTTTTTTTTTTTTTTTTTTTTTTTTAAAGCAGGGTGAGGGAAGTTAAGAGGAAAAAATCTGCTTTCTTAAGTGAGCATTCTGAATTGCAAGGGGTGAAATCACAGCCCTCTTGAAGTTAATGGCAAAACTTCCTTTGCTATGGGCCAGGCTTTTACCTTTGATCGTCTGTTGACAAAATAATATACAAGACAACAGCGTACGTGTACAGACTTCTTTGCCTCATCTGGGTATAGCTGTGCAGATTTACCGAATCTCAAGGTTCTGCCTATTTCAGGGCAACTGCACTGTATTTCTCCTCCATGATCCCTCGAGGGCACTCACTTAAGGTTTCTAACTCCCAGACATTACTTTTCTTGGATGGAGACCCACATCTCACTCCCTTCTGACTAGGGGGTTTTAAGGATCCCTGCCTTACTTTCATAACAGCCACAAATCAATTACTGACTTAACTAGCATTGCAAATACATAAATTCACCATGCTGAATTTGTTTCCATTTATCTTTGCTCCAAACTATGGCTTGGGTTTACAGCTATTAAGTGTTCTGTAAATCCTTTCAGTTTTGTTCAACACTTTTAGGTTTTGCTTAGTACCTTTTGCTCTGCAGGCATCTCAAAGGTCTTTATATAAAGCATTGTGTCAGACTGAACAGAGATGATTATGTGCATTCAACAGTACCTTATGCTCAGCCAGATGCTTCAGTGATGCTTGTTCCAAGTGGGAAGTTGTTCAGGCCGTTGCACAGGAATAGTCTTATTTTGTACAGTTCTGAGTTATATTAGATGGTGAGGGGAGGGAAGTCAGGAGAAATGTGGGCTCTGATCTTTCTCTAACAAAGGCATGATGCAGTAGTAAGCCACTAAACTTTATTTCCTGGCCCCAGGCACAAGACATGGGCCAAAGTTACAAACAGTTAATACCCATCACACAGCAGAGATCAGTAACCACTAATTCCTGCTACACTTCCCTCTGTGTGCTTAGTGAAGGGGAAGTAGGGTTAGGAAATAAGTTGGTAATTCTGTGCAGGACTCAAAGGTGGCTGTGTCATTTGTGCTTATCCTGTGTTTTTTCTGTTTGTGGTTTTTTTTTTTTTAAGAACATCCCTGAAAGATAAAAGTTTTGCCGACAAAGTGCCAGTGTAGACAATGCCTAAGTGGAGTAAGGGCCCATTATCCTCTTGGCTTCTACGGTGGCCCCTCTGTGGCTTGAGAGCTACCGATGGACAAGGAATGAACCAACACATTCTCCCCCCCCCCCCCAACCACTTCCCACATTAATACCAATCACCCCAGCATTCACTTTTGTATAGTATCTGCTTCATGCTCTGGAACCCCAAGGTGGCCTTTTGAGACCGCATTAAGAGGCCCTACCAATGTGACACCATAAACTGAGCCAAGCCCCAGGACTTCCATGCAAACATCTCCCCAAATTTAAGTATTGTGTCTGAACCCCATGTGCTCTGAAATAAGGGGTTTATTTAACCCTGATAGAATAATACAGTAGAAAGTTTCTGATCCAAGCTATGTGTGTTTTCCATGTGGCCAAGGATCTGTTTGACAAATCTATCTCCTTTCTGACTGGTACAGCCATCATGCCCTCTGTAAAAGCTAAGCAGGACTTAGAGAGACTATTACCAGCAAGTATTTATCCCTTTTTCTATCTATATAAATTAAAAAAAAAAAAAAATAGCCCTCATGTACCCATGTTCTGACATCCATCCTATCAAATACAAGTTAGTCTCTTCTATGGCAGGGGTCAGATCTTCAGCAGATGTAAACTGTCCTAGACCCATTGACTGCACTGGACCTAGGACAATTTATACCAACTCAGGCTCTGCCTCCTGTAACTGTGGAAAGAACTTGCCAGCTCCCTAGGTTTCCTCAATGATTTCTAGAACCTTCCTGATGTTGGTAAAAATTCAGACATTCATTTGTTTTGTAATTAAGTAATCCAGCTCTGAATAGGTGTATTTCTGGTAAAGGAGTTGCGGACATGTTAAAGTAGCAGCTGCAGGCGTAACTGTGTGTCTAAGATGCCTTATTGCATTTCATTGCTACTGCTCAGAATGAAAACAATTAAGGGGCATAAGTGATATCTCCATTTTATAGGACATGCTTTAGATCTGTATTTAGCCATTCATGATACTGATGCTTATGCATAAATTAAGTTTCTTTTTTTATACAAAAGATTTTCTATCCATCTTTACTCAATATTTTCTGTTTTCACAGCGCAGCTGCAATATCTTCATTGAGGCTGCTGATTTAAATGGATAGAATAGCTACAGGGTTTTGTTTTTTTCAACTTGCTTTGGAAGGCTGTGTAAGTATCAAATTCTAATCTTTTCCATTAGTATTTCAGTCCACATTCTAATTAAACTAGATCTGTACTAAACCCTGCATTTAATTATCTTCCTCCCTCATCCTACTGGAGAACATCACAGCTGTTCCTAAAATGAGGCATCATTCTAAAGTTTAAAAAAAAAAAAAAAACTTTACTGCTTTTTCTAAATTTTTATTACATTTGTGTAGTATTAAATACATACAATTATCAGAAAGATGGCAGGGTAAAATACCTATATTTTTGAAAGTTCAGAATTTTTCAAGTCTGCTAATTCTAGGTCATCTTCCCCCTACAATACAATATATAGTTACCAAATATATTCTTCTATTCTGCTGGAGGGGAGGTAAGGAGCCAGCAAAGTACAGTAAAACAAGCAATAAAAACATTGTTTAAAGTGGATTTATTAATAGGTTTGTTAATATAAAATGTGACCAAGTACAATTTTTCTGTAAGAATTTTTAATAAAAACATATCAAAGAAAGGGAGGAGCACTAACTCTCATCAGAGCATAGCAAGGAAAAATCTATTGGGATGAGCAAATTTTTTGCAGTATGTTCTACCAGCTGGTCCCAACGTGTACAATATGCAGTACACCAAAGGAGGAGGGGAAGAAAGAGCACAGATCAAAGCAGATTATACATTTTTCATCGTTTTAGCAGAGATGTATAAGAATGCTCCTCCCACCATTGTGGAAAATTTCTTAAAGAGCTACAACTATTGAAGTAAAGTTAAAGTTTATGCCTCCTGCTTCGATTTAATGCATATATTGTGTAGCCAAATATTTCAACAAATAGAAAACACATAGACTTGAAGTTCTATTAATACCTGTGAAATGCATGTTAGTGTCATTCAGCAGTTTAAAAAAAAATTCCAAGGACTTAGTCTACAAAAAAAAAAAAAAAGTACTAATCTGCACTACTTTACACCTGTAGAATTTGTGCTCAAGTTATAATTTTAATGTGAGATGAGTGTAACAGCTCCAACAAAAGTCATTTAGAAATATTAAACTGAACAGCAAAAGTTGTAAATATAATCCAGGCTCCTAGAAAACTGGCAAAAATAAAAGGAACTGCAGCGTGCTAATACAAGACCCATTTTATAGCTTTTTGAGGGGTGGGTGTACATATCAGAGAGGAATGAAAGAAAGTAAAGAAACTTCTGAACTATTAAGGCTATGCTACTAAATACACTTAACTTAAGTATGTGTGGCAATTTACCACTTAAACAAAATTGAATGAGGTTTCATCTTCAGTTCATTTTATTACTAGAAGTGGGTATTTGTTTTGAACAAGGCTAGATTTTGAAATTAGTCTTTCATTAGGCTGTAGTGAATAACTTTTTACTACTGTTGATACCAACATATGTCTGTCTACAAAGCAAGCAATACAGGATTATATTAATTTGTAGACTAGGTACTGGAAGAGTTGGAATTTTTTTTTAAACACTTAGATCATATAGGACAACATTCCCCAGAAAGAACCAGTACATTTCACAATCTAACTGCCACTGTTAAAGATTACAAACTGTCAAATGTCAGCCCAAGGGAGGTCTAGGGGAGTTATAATCTAGTAGGTAGAGACTACCCATCAATTAGCCTTGGCATGGACTCAGTACAGAAAATGAGTCAGGTTTTGCCAGCTACCGCAAACAAACATTCTGGGAACCACTTACTGAGGTAAAAATGAAAGGTCGTAAGTCTTCGGCATCAGAGAGACCATTCACTGGTTGTGCGTAAGGGGAATTAAGGCTTCAAGGCAAGGTAAACACAGTGAGAATCAGTGTGTAAATCATGCTGCATTTCAGAGATGGCAGTTCAAATGATAGCTGGTGTTCAGTATAGAAAACTGAGACTAGAGCTGGGGATCATTCAAAAATAGAACAGGAAACCCAGCTTGCCAAGTGCCCCATCTCTCTCCTCTCCCCCCAATTTTATTTCTAGCTCAGGAGCAATCATCATCTAGATGTTGGACATCACGGAGAATGTATGCATCCACAAGGGGAAAGAGCACCAGAAACTAGATTGATTTGTTCTCAAGAGGAATGGCTGTTTTAAAAGAGTGCAAAGAGCCTTATTGCTCAGCTTTGCCACAAATTATATCAGTTTACTGAACAAACTTAGGCTGTAGTGTCTACTCCTGGAGAAACTGGTGTTTTATTCCAATATTTCTGCAAGCAGGAGTTATAAACCGTACCAAGGGAAGCAGTGACTTTTGTAGGTTTGCATTTCCCTGAAGATTGTTTTTTTTCCCTCCACTCTGTAATCCAAACCAAGTAATATTCCTGTGTTTTACAAATATTTCCTCAAAAACAGACTTTATTCCACCTCTTGAGTACAGCTGCAGTGCTATTTTAGACCAATTCTTGTGGCAAAACCCTTCCCCCTTCTCAAAAACTAGTGGTAGAGAAATTACTGACAAACTAAATATAAAATATACAAAGTTAATATAATGTTTAATATGCTTATTTTTCCATGCCTTTTTTCATTATACAGTTACCTGAAGGAGGCATGACTGTCGTTTTGGTAGCTTATTTAGAGTAATACCACATTTTGATTTTTGTAGTGACCTATGGAATTGTTTGAGCCATGCTGGCTAGGTTGCTACTGAAAATAGAAACCTGTTCTTTGTAGAGTCACTCTTTTAAATATACAGGTTTTGATCAGGGTTTTTTGTGTGTGTCCTTAATACATAAATTGGTAGAAAATTATTCCCCCCAATTCAATAACTATTCAACTTGTAACAGACATTAAAAAAAATCCAAAATGAGACCACACTTCTATCACTGAATCATTTTAAAATACAAAATTGCATCTGGTCTTATAAAAATGTTTATACAAAGCCAACATTGAGTTTGAAACTTTTAAAAAAAAAAAAACACAGATGCGAGTAACTTAACATACAAAGAGAAAGATGCCCCTTTTTCTTTCCAAAAATTGATCTGAACTATTTTGCATTATCTTTACCAGTTGTCTAGAAAATCAAAGCCAGTCTTCAAGATAACATTGCTTGTATTAATCTGTAAGAGAAACACAAAATTAGATGATTTAAAGAAAATGCTACAAATAACAGGATCAAATGAATTGACTGGCCCTTAGATCTAAAAGAGTGTAAATAAAATGTTTAAAGTCCATAAATTAAGGCAGAGAGTCTACCACCATTTCACTTTCTTCCCATATATTCCTGCATGCTTGAAAAGCATCTGCACTGGAAAATACTAGACATATGTAACCCACATATGACTGAGGTGCAAAAAGGTATTTCCAATTATCAGAGTAATACTGTGTGTTCTACTGGTCAAAGAATTTCTTTATTCCTTCTTGCTAACTCACATTATGATTATTTTTCAGGACAGAAGGGGGGGGGGGGAGAAGAGGAGAAAACATACATAACCCATCAACTGTACATTCTGATTCAAACAGATTACTTATTATGTAAGAACAACATTATCTACCCACATGCTTCCAAGTCCAGAAGGCCACTACTAAGAAATTTAATTGAAATATTGAAATCTTACACACTTTTTGTACCCCTCAGATTTGCTGCCATCATAAAATGAATTTAGGGTTTCTGAAAGTCAATTACCCTGGAGATGTCATCTTTTTACAAAACATATGCAACACAAGATTCCCCATACTGACTTCCCTGTTGATGCACTGAAATTTTGACCAAGAAGAATCACTTTGGGGTCAAGACAATCATATTTGAACCAATTAGGGGGAAAAAAAAAAAAAAAAAAACCTTAACATCCAACACAAGTTACTATGACAGGGTATTTTATAACTGGCCATTAATACACACTTCTGCCAATATTTATTTGCAGGGAGAGAAACTCCCCTGCCCCCCTTTTCAAAAAAAGAAATAGCTTCCTAAACATTTTTCATAAGTTTTGGCAGTTGGATAAATATTGAGCAGGGTGTGCAACTTGGACTTTTGTGGCCTCACATCACCTCCCTACAAATTTCACAAATAAAATGGCTTATCTCTGATCTGCTGTAAGGAATGAGGCTGTAAACCAAGTACCTTCACTACCTGAGGTGTATAGTGATGCACCACAAACAAATACTAGAATGTATTAGTGCATAGCCCCTTGAGGCAAGCTGTAGCAAGCAATGAAATAAGTAGTTAAGATATTCACTACCACATCTACACTCCAGTTTGCCTTCTCAACCTCATGTAAGTCTCCTCTGCCACCCATAGCACACACATCTTTGGGATTATAGACAGATGGTAGATGGCCATCTGGAAGAGCAGGGGATGGGGCTAAAGTGGACTTAGGCCATGTGAAACGCCTCAGAACCCAGTGCCTCTGCACCAACAGTGCCATGAAGAGCCTTTAATGCAGACACCACAGCAGAGACACTTGGCTTTCCCAACACTGCTGCCTTTGTGCACCCAGGAGAAAAGGAAGCAGTGTCAGAGGAGCTCTTCCAATACCTTGATGCAGACACAATAGGCTCCTCTCTCAAACCAGCTTCTGAGCACAGCCCTGGTTCCCATCACCCCAGCATTTGCCCATGAGTTTCTTCCCTCCCAGCCTCCCTGCATGCCTCCCCCATGACCTCTTAAAACCCCATCTCTTCCCCATAGAATACCCCCATATCTCCCGTTTGCCCAGCCTGCCTCCCTGGATCACCAGGGTCATATGCAGAGCACAGCAAGCAAGTCGTGTTTGGCAAACAGACCACGCAAAAATTCATGAATTTCCCCATCTCGTTTTTCAGACTTGCTCTAAGTTAGTGAGCCAGGCTGGTTGCATCAAAAAACTGTAGTAGCTGATACACCTGAGCCGTTATCTAATTTTGGCTCTCCAAAATAGATGTTTAAATGTAATGCTTCAAAAATGGCCTGCATCTGAGCTATTATCAGAATACAAGGTTATGAAGTTTGGAGTTTGTGGGAACTGTGGTTGTTTAGCTAAAAAAACCTAAAGAAATGACAGAAAACAGGGTGAAATTTCAAGTGAAGGTTTTAAAACAGAAAATTCAATTGTCTTCTGAAGAGTTATTGTGTCAAATTTAGAGTCTACATTCAATAATTACAAATGCAAAATTGGGCTTTTAATCCTGCTTTAAGTGCAAATCTCAATGTAACCTTAATTATTGAATTGTTACTAACATCTCCTTAGTGTGATTTTTAAAGAAAACTTTTCAGTGCCAAAATAATTTGTTACAGTATTTGTTGTATAAAATTTTATATATGTAATAGTTATCTGAGGGCCGTCTGCCTTGAAGGATACAAAATTCATTACAATGGTGGTTGAAGTGATTCCTGTATAGTAGAACTTGTATATCTGTTTGTCTTGTATATCTCCTGTCTCTCCAGGAGACATCACCACACAAGCAGGAAGAGGTAACAGTGAAAAAGGGGAGGCGTCTTTCCTAATATTTGGTTTTTAAACTTCATATTTCTTTCCTTCCTCTCCCCATTACTTAGGTTGGGATGCTAACCAAAATCATATCCTATTGTGCCTTTCCTTTTCTCAGATGAGCAGCTGCTTTTCAAATAGTTCCTAACAGGCAGCTGAGTTGCTTTCAAGATGGTTTTTGAGTTGAAAAGGCGATCACGAACTTGCTCTATTCCTGCTTTAGCCTTTTCAACAGAATGCATTTGAAAGCGGTTCCACTGGGGAAGTGATGGCTGGGCAGCACAGGGAGGGGGGAAAGTTTTAAAAACAAATCTCGCTGCTTCCCAGCTGCTGCAACTCATCTCTCTATTATGCTGTCTTTAGTTTACAGAACACCTCCCTTTTTCACCCAAGTACCTCTAATTTCTAGTTTCACTTGGAAAAGCTTTAAACTACAGGAGTGTCAAATGAGTGTGAGACTTGCTATTCCAAGTGAAAAATAACCCTAAATGTTCCTTAGTTTCAACTGGGTATGGTATACTCTCATTTACTATCTTAACTGTTGTGTGGTTTGTCTTTAATCAGCTGCTGTGTTCTATTCAGAAAGGATTGCCATTTCAGAGGTGAATTGGTTTTGAGTGTTTACTGGATAAGAGGCATTATGTAACTATACAATATTAGGTATTACTATATTAAAAATACCCATTACAGAAATAGACAAATTAGTGCATTGGTTGAATGGATTTCTTCAATCCGCAGCAAAAAAAAAAAAGACAACAAGCTTAGCTAAGGTTTAGTGCTCCAAAAAATCCCTAATCTTCTTGAGTGACCTCATTGAACTTGTGTTGCATACTCTGAAAAATTAAAGATAATGGATTAAATAGTGGTCCTTACCTGTCCAAATGTCTGTGGGTCTGAAAGCATCGTGCCATCGGCATTTTCATTTTTTGACCCTGCAGATGTCAGTTTTTCTGGTTGCTCAGGAAGAAAGATGTCATCTGGAGTGCTAGTAGAGAGCTGACTGGGTCGAGGTTTCTCCCATTCTAGGGATGTGGCAGGAAGGCTTGGGGTAACAAAATTTTCTTGTTTAGCTATGCTGGACTTCTCAGCTTTAACTGTCTCTTTTGGAGCAGACTCTTGCCTGTAATATGTTGGAAGGGATTTCTCTCCTTTCTCCATAGATTTGATCTGGCTGGGGGTCAAGGATTGGAACTCAGACTGTTTGCCTTCAACCTTTGAGCGCTCTGCATTTATCTTCCAGAAAGATGACTCTTCTTCCTTCCTGGCTGGTATTAGCCCATCGGAGCTAGGTGCCTTATTACCCTGAGAAGATTTGGGGGCCTGGACACCGGAAGCTGCTTTGACTTGCTGCCTCTGTTCATTTTGTGAACCTTGTTCTTGTATAGACAGAGATGCAACACTGAATTCCATTTGACTCTGTAGGGATTAAAGGAAAAAAAAAAACGTATTTCAAATCTCTTTACAAAGGCAAAAATAATTACATTATGTTTGAGATCAGAGGCGTGTAATTGGCTATTTAAGTTACTACAAGGATGGTGCGTATATATATGTTAATATTTGCACCCGTGCCAAAGGGCTTTTAGAACAGGACCAACCAACAGAAAGGCAGTTTTCTTCCAAGTTTCTACCCCCCCGAACTACTGGATGAAGAAACTGACAGAATTAAGTCTTAGAACCCCTTTGCAGACAACACATTAGAGGGGAGGTAATCGCACACATTTGAGCAATCTGATTCTGTCCAAGAATAGACAGTGGCATATGCAGACATTATAGTGCAATGAAAAAGTGTTATAAATCCACATAGAACTATTTAAAGGATAATGATATGTTTAGAAAGGCATAGAAAGTACCTTTAATAGGACCTCTAAACTGAGAAATTTTATAATGTTGTGTATCAGGCAAACAAGTTTCCATTACCTTCATTGAAGGTCCAATAATGGGTTAGACATTACAACTTCATCTAATTCTGAAATAGTGGGCCATATTTATTTAACTATACATGCTAATTAAATAGTAACAGGCATTTTATCAGTCTGTTTTTAAAATTAAAAGCAACAGCTTTATAAAAAGCAACAAATGTATACTTATTTCAGTTACAACATTTTGTAACATTGTGGTTATATTGTTTTGTACTACTACCCTCAGTGTAATTATCCATTGATAAAATGAGATCTCTTGGGAATTAGAGAAAACACAGCTACAGTTGGTGAGACAAATGATCTTTCAAAAATAGTGTAAAGATTGTCAGTAGCGATTTGACTTTGAAAAGCAACAATCGCATTAGTTACTTTACTTATGAGTAATTTATTACTGTAATATGTTGCTGGTACCCCGACAGTACTCCAAAGGGCACAAATAATTTGAGAGAGACAATTTAGATTTTGTAGAAGACTGGTTTTACAAAACTTACACATTAAAATGCTTTCATGTCATGTTTCAGAGAACATGTTTTTACTTAAATATTTCTTTGCAGTGCTATGATCCAGAACAAAATAGTACTGTAATGAATGCCAGAAAGGGAAACAAGTCTAGTTATATTGTCCAATGCAAACAGTAAACAAACAGCAAAAACGGTAAGTAAATTAGATTTATAAAATCATTACAAACCTAACACTACATGGTCTTAATGGGAAATGTAAGGAGTTTTGTAAAATGAGTTTTTAGAAGAGCATGGATGGTATCCCTCTTCCAACACGAACCTTCTGTGACAAATTTGCCAAGCATTAGACTAAAATTTCTACCAACCCTTGCCCCACTGCACATTTGCTGTTTTCTGGCCAGATAAGTAAAGAAAGCAGATTCAGAAACTCCACGAAAAGACCATGAACCAGGAAGTGACTGGACACTTTTGGGAAGCAGCAGCATCATGGTTATCCAGGAGCTGCAGGGAACGGACGTGCAGAGTGAAACACAGAGGGAGCTGAAGCCAGAGTAAGGCCTGGTCTACACAACGAAGATAGGTTGACATAGTTACTTGGCATTGACCTTGGCATGGGTCTGCATTCAAATTTGTCTCCTACCACTGTGAGAGCAGTTATGACAATGTAGTAATACCACCTCCCCGAACAATGTTGAGTCATGCTTGGCACAGTGCACTCATAGACAGTACGTGACCTGTATTGACCCTAACAGCCCTCCAGGAGCTATCCCACAATGCCCAACATTGACCACTCTGGTCACAATTGTGAACTCCACTGCCCAGGGAGTCAGAGAGATGGGAAGGCCCCCTCCCGTGCTTTAAAAACCCTTTGAATTTTTGAAATGCCCTTCCCTGACTGCTGAGCTTGGTGAGCACACCTAGTAGCTCTTCATTGTTGCACGCAATTGCCCAACCTACGATGCTGCATACATGCTCTTGCTGGAGCAGAAAGGAGAGATATTGGATCTCTTGGGCCTGTGGGGGAGAAGAGGTTGTGCACCCACATTTCTACAGCTGCTCCATGACTGGGCATGTCTATGGGCAGATTGTGTCGGGGACGCAGGCAAAAGGGTATGAGAGGGACCAGCAGAAGTGCCAAGTGAAAGCAAAGGAACTGCAACAGGCGTACCAGAAGGCCAGGGAGGCCAACATTCAATCTGATGCCAAGTTGCAGACCTGAAGCTTCTACAATGAGTTGCATGCCATACTTGGCAGAGACCCCACTAGCACCTTACAGACCAATGGGGATACCTTCGTGGAGCTTGAAATACAAACCTCTGCCATGAATAGTGAGGCAGTGGTGGAGGAGGATGGGTGACATGTGACCGGGGGGAAAGAGGGGTCCAGCTATGCTGTGAGCCAGGATCTGTTCAAGACTCCACTGCAATCCAGTCAGTCCCAGAAGCTGAGCATGGGAAGGAACTTCAGATAGTGTGTGAATGCATTTTCCATTACAATGTTTAGATGTACAGATGGTGCCAGACCAACACAGCAGGACACAGAAGCAACTTTTCATTAATTTACTTGTACTAGAAGAGGTAGCAGTACAACAAAGAGAGGTAGAGTTGGTATCTGCTTTTCATTCCCCTGTAGAGTTAGGGAGGGGGGCCGTGCAGAGTACTTTGTTTATATACACAGGGATGGCCCTTGAATCCTCCTGAGAGATCTTGATGAAATTTTCATGTAGGCACTCTGCAATCATGGTTTCTAGGGATGAAAGCCTTATTTCTTCCTCCATGATAGGACACTTCCCCATGCCACTCAGCAATAACTGCAATGGTGCCTGACTAAGCTAACGGACTAGCAGCATATGGGCCAGAGTGGCTTCAGGATGCCACAAGCAGCTGTGCTCTGTATCTTTGCTACCTCAAGATATCAGCTAAAATCAGCACTGCCTGTGGAAAACAGTGCCAGTATTCAGAGCCACTGCCCAGTACTTGTACCCATGGAAATAGGGGATGAAATTTGATTGTTTCATGCAGCTGAACAATTCCCTTCTCATCCCCCCCTTCCCACCCCCATATCTTCTGCTAAGCCATATTCACTATAGCTAGGACTGGAGAACTGTACTGTGCACAGGTGCTCCAAAGCTGAAATGTCAGAAAGCATGTCTTGTTTTAAACCTCAGGGGAGCAAGGCAAGAGAGTTCTGAATCTTAACTTTTGCTTTCCGTTGTGACTATAAATACAATGATACCTCTATGTGTTTTATCTGTAGCTGCCACTGTTGTGGTCTTCAGGGCTTCCCCCTCCTCATCTGCAGAACACCTGAGGCAGATAAGGAGAAGGATGAGGACATGGAAGGAGATGTTCAGTGAGATCCTGCAAGCCAGTGCTGCATGGACAGTGAGCGGAGGGCCTGGAGGGTAAATGCTAAAGACAATGAGGGGAAGGAAAAAAAGTGGAAAAGAGAAAGGCCGAGGAGGCCCTGCAGGAAAAGGAAAGGGAGATGTAAATGGGGTTTCTATAACAGCATAGATGCTACAGACTCTTGCTGATCTATAGGTTTAATAACCACCGGCTCACCTCCCTTTGCAGTCAACGGAAAACTCGATTTTAGCACTTCCCTATACACCCAACACACCATGTGGCATCACGGCCCTACCCCTACCACTCCACGTTCGGGACAGTAAGGACAACCACATCTTCACTTACAGCAAGTGTGGCTTTCACAGGTCAGTGTATGTGCAGCCAAAATGAACAGAAATGGACATAAATGTTCTTTCCCCTTAAGTTCTGTTTATTAATTTATTTCAGAGTTTTTATTGCACTGGTTTTGGTACACGATAAAAATGTATTATTCTGTAAATAATTCATCTTTATTACTTCAAAACATATGTGCAGAATGCCTAGTGCTACTGAGAGTGTCACTGATCCTATGAGTTCTGTGGGCAAACAGTGTAATAATCATAGATGTACAGCAAGCACTGAAAAATTAATAGGTGCATCGGCAGTGTTATATTCATAGATGTGTACCAAGCACCACACAATTCCTAAAAGCCCCCAAAACTTTTGGGCAGGTAGAGCACAGTCCATCACACCACATCACTGTTTCTGACTGATAAAGTTCTCTTTTAAGGCTTTCCTCAGCCACATAGCTCCATGTTGTGCTCTTCTAATCGCCCTTGTGTCTGGCTGTTTGAACTCAGACAGCCACTCGACCTCTGCCTTCCACTCCGGCAGCAGCTTTTCCTCCTTTGCCTCACAGATATGATGCAGGACACAGCAGGCAGCTATAACCATTGGGGTATTTTTCTCACCGAGATCCAATCTTGTAAGTAAACAACACCAGCTTCCCTTCAATCTAATCTACCAAAAATGTATTCAACTGTTATTCTGCAGCTGCTGAGCTGGTAGTTGAATCTTGCCTTGGTGCTGTTGAAGTGGCTGGCATATGGCTTCATGACACAGGAGAGCAAGGAGTAGGCTAGGTCCCCCAGTTTCATCATTAGCATTTCAACATCACCAATGGTAATCCACTGGTCAGGAAAGAAAGTCCCTGCTTGCAGCTTTCTAAACAGTCCTGTGTTCTTAAAGATGTGAGCATCATGCACCTTCCCTGACGAGCCAGCACTAATGTGAGCCATACTTGCATAACCATAGAAAAGTAGCCCTTTCTGTTGATGTACTATGGCAAGGTGGGCTGGTGTAAAAATAGGAATATTTGTGGCTGTGATGGGTTCAGTCACAGAGATCCCCTTGGGACTGTCACCTGACATGCTGAAATTACCCCTGAGCCTGTTTTCCCTGCCAGCTTGGGACTTCCAGAACCCTGCCTTGTTGAGCCAGACACGCTACCCTGCTGCAACACAGATCCAGGGTCTGGGCCATGCCCCCAAAGCTGCAGGCTTTAAGTGAAAACAGCTCTGCAAGTTACCTGACTCCAGCATCCAGACACCCAGCTCCCAATGGGATCCAAACCCCAAATAAATCCGTTTTATTCTGTATAAAGCTTATACAGGGTAAACTCATAAATTATCCGCCCTCTATAACACTGACAGAGAGAGATGCACAGCTATTTGCTCCCCCAGGTATTAATCACTTAATCTGGGTTCATTAATAAACAAAAGTGATTTTATTAAGTATAAAAAGTAGGATTCAAGTGGTTTCAAGTAATAAGGCATCTACTACTCCACTGCAGTTGCTGCAAATCCATCCATCATGTCCTACGCGTTGCTGAGAGTCACAGTCCTACATAGCAGGAGACAATTAAGGCTCTGCACACTTGCATGACAATGGACTACACAATGGATTTTCCAACTCCAAAACGATTTCCCACTGACAGGTAGCAATCCAACACCGCAAGTTCCCACAGAGTAATCGCCCCTCACTTTTCAACCATTAGTGCAGCTCTCATTCTTGTGTCCCTGCCCTGGACGGCTGGGGCGAGCTAAGTACACAGATCCAGGAACGTAGCCTTGTGCATCCAAAAGTTCTACAGCTGCTGCTCTTCATCTCAACCCTGCATTACAATGCAATCCCACCAGTCAATGCTTATTTCTTGGGCCCAGAAGTGGTGCTCCATCACCTGCAGCTGCTCCGTGAACACTACAACCACCTTGAACTGGTTCTTACTATGTTCCACAGCAATCTGTCCTCCACAAAGTCATCCTGTGGCTCTTTCTACTGCTTTGCAAATACTGGAGGATCACATGTCCTGTGTTTGCAACACTCATGACAATAGTGCAGAGCTGTGGGGGCTCAATGCTTCTGTCAGAGATGGCAAACAGCAAACAGTGCCATGCAGGTTTGTGGGATTTAAAAAAAAAAAAAAAAAAAAAAAGACATAAAAATTATGGGGTGGAGACTGTTACATGCTGGGAAGTTGACACCTTGCTCCAGTCATACCTGCATGACTCGTTTCTACCCCACCACATATTGCCAAAATTTCCCAAAATACAGTGCACTTGATGGCGAGTTGCACACTGATGGTACATCACACTGTGCATCGACACAAGCACTCCTGGTGAATATGCACAGCACCAGCGCAACGTGCCAAGAATGCACATGCATGAGCGATATACTAACTGCAGTGGCTTTATGCCAACATAACTTGCGTTGACCAAAGTCTGTAGTGTAGATATGGCCTAGGCTGCATCAGAAGCCAGGAAACTGCTGTGAAGCAGGATGTTGAAAATGCAGCCAGGACCATGTCTGTGTGGCTATATGGGCAAGAGCAGAGGCTGGGCAAGGAGCTGGTACAGAGATCTCCCAATGAGGATACACAAACAACTGATCCTGGCCTGGAAATGTGCAAACTCCTATTTGCTCTGAATAGAGATTGGACTGGAGAGGGCACCCCAGGCACTAGCCCGGAAGAGCTCTAACCCTCGACTGGACTGCCCCAGAGGCCAAAACAAGAACTGCTATTGCTTACTGTGACCCATCAGGGCTAGTGCCTACAAGGTCTAGCAGCTGAAGTGCCTTCAGCCCTTTACACCTGGCACATTACTGATAACCTAAAGCAGAGGTGGGCAAACTATGGCCCACGGGCCACATCCAGCCCGCGGAACCGTCCTGCCCAGCCCCTGAGCTCCTGGCCAGGGAGGCTAGCCCCAGCCTCTCCCCTGCTGTCCTCCCTCCCTCGCAGCCTCAGCTTGCTGTGCCACCAGCGCTCTGGGCAGCTGGGCTGCGTGCTCGTGCCAGGGAGCGCAGCTGCGAGAGCTGCCAGCCTGCCCAGGTGCTCTAGACTGTGCGGAGGCATGGCTGGCTCCGGCCGGGCGGTGAGGCTGCCAGTTCTGGTGCTCTGAGCGGTATGGTAAAGGGGTGGGGGGGGGCGGGGACTGGGGTTGGATAAGTGGCAGGGAGTCCCAGGGGGCAGTCAGGGGACAGGGAGCGGCTGGATAGGCGTGGGAGTGTGGACAGAGATCAGGGCAGTCAGAGCACAGCGAGCAAGGGGGTTTGGATGAGGGTGTAGTCCCGGGGGAGCGATTAGGGGATGGGAAGTGGGAGGATTTGGATAGGGGGCAAGGGGTAGGGGCCAGGCTGTTTGGGGAGGCACAGCCTTCCCTACCCAGCCCTCCATACAGTTTCAGAATCCAATTCGGACCTCAGGCCAAAAAGTTTGCCCACCCCTGACCTAAAGGTTTGGTGTACCACAGCACTGATCAGCTATTCCAATTACATTTAACTAAAAATAGTTAAGTCTTACTTTTGAGGCTCACTAAAGATTATATGCATTAACATTATTCCCATTGCACATCACGTGTCAGTCTATCTTTTTAAATACATGAGATGGTATCCTCAGGTATAAATATAATCCCATAAGATCTCACTTTCACTCGGAATGTGTTGGGGCCCAATTCTGCACTCCTTGTACACATGAAACTTCCCTGGAGTTCAAAGGGAGAGTGTGTTGATATTGCATTTCTTGCACAAAACCAACTCCTATTTTTCAGAGATCTGTAAAAATTAAAAGTGTGACTCTTAACTTGGGAGCTAATTGTCATAGTGCACATTTTGCTTTGCACTGGTCAGCAGCCTGCTACACAGAACTGATTCATGGATTAGCATCTGAATTCTCCAGAGAACTGGATCAATTTAGTGGCTTTACACATCCTACACAATTTACATGCAGGAGAGCAACACTTAACTGATAACCTCAGTCTTGTAGTTCCACGATTAATTCATGGAGTGCTCTGTCTTATCAAACGATGCAGAACACAATCATCATGGGACTAATTATAAAACAGTTACCATGGGTGAGAGTGAAAGGCCATAAACTGCTCTGATCATGCCAAGCAGATTGTTACTGCCATAGCACTGAGGATATTCACCTTGGGCTGGTCTACACTTAGTCCGGACTTCGGACTAAGGTACGCAAATTCAGCTACGTTAATAACGTAGCTGAATTCGAAGTACCTTACTCCGGACTTACCGCGGTCCAGACGCGGCCGGAAGTCTCCCCCCGTCGACGCCGCGTACTCCTCTCGGCGAGCTGGAGTACCGGCGTCGATTGTGAGCACTTCCGGGATCGATCCCAGAACATCGATGGCGAGCCTCCGGACCAGCCGGTAAGTGAAGACTAGGCCCTTGTGTGCCACTACAAAGTCACTTAGGAATACTACCCTGGAGAGATTCTACAATCCTGAATCCCAGGTTCATGTTTTATGATTTTGTTTTGTATAGTAATCATTTGTTTCCACCACATATTCTTGTTTCTAAGTTAAATCTCCATTCTTTCTTAACTAAACCTACTTTTGTTTTACCATAAGTACTCACAAGTGCTGTGAGACTTTACAGGAGTGGTGATTTAAGGTAAAACTAGTAAACTGAAGTACACTACACTGAGGGTCGAGGATCTGCAATTTCAGTGAGTAACCCGTGTCAGGAGCTGGATACCACATGGGAACGATTCAATGAGACTCAGGGACCAGGTTGCACCTATTGTTAAGCTGGGCATAGCTCAGAGGAGGGTGCTTGAGTGGCTAAAAGGATGGTGGTGTTTGGAAGCTGATGCACAGGCAAGACTCCCTCATGCTGGAAGCAGGAGGTAACAACATGACACACAGTCCTACATACCCCAAGAACTGTCACACTCCTCTTCTTTCAAGTTTCAGGAGATCAGGTTTCTGGTTCAAAACCCATCACTTTGAAAACCAGAACAAAGGTTATAGAAGGATAAAAAAGACTATTTTCCAGCTATGCATTTCATTTTCAAATCTTTTGCCATTTAGCCCTGCCAATCCTGTAATGCAAACATCATGACTAGGGCCCTACCAAATTCACGGTCCATTTTGGACCATTTCATGGTCATAGGATTTTAAAAATAATAAATTTCAGATATTTAAATCTGAAATTCCATGGTATTGTAACCATGGGGGTCCTGACCCAAAATTGGGTTAGGGGGGTCGCAAGGCTATTGTAGGGGGGCTGTGATACTGCCACCCTTAATTCTGTGCTGCTGCTGGCGGCAGCGCTGCCTTCAGACCTGGACTCCCAGCCAGCAGTCGAGGGAGGTTCCCAGAAACGGGTCTGATCCAGCCTCGGGAGCAACCCGTGGTCCTGTCCCTCCCCAGTCCATCTGGGACTAGCAGCTGGAGCCTGGCACACAGTAGGAGCCCCCAGCTGGGGCACCCTCAGCCCTGCCCCTCCTCAGCTCCAGACCCAGCACTTGGTAATTAAAGGGGCCTTGGGCTGGTTGTGTGTGGCGGGGGAGATTGATCATAGCATCACCCTACCATGGGGCACTGGCGGTTGCCCTCTTGCCCACATGTAAGGCCATACCCACCCCATCCAATGCCACCTTTACTTCTGTGCTGCTGCTGGCGGCGAATCTGCCTTCAGAGCTGGGCTTCCCACCAGCAGCCACTGCTCTCTGGCTGCCCAACTCCATAAAATCGGGTCTCAGGGTAGATCAGATTTCACGGTCCATGATGCATTCTTCACAGCTGTGAATTTGGTAGGCCCTAATCATGACTAAGGCTAAGATTTAGTCATTGGTATTTTTGGTAAAAGCCATGGACAGGTCACAGGCAATAAATAAAAATTCACGGCCCATGACTTTTACCAAAAACACCAGTGACTAAAACTCTACTTCTGGGGTCCTGCTGCTCGGGGGACCCCATTGGGGTGGGGCTCTACTCCAGTGCTGGGGGTTGACTGTCCCTTGGCCGCTGCTCCCAGGGACCACTCTCGAACAGCCTCTGGGTGGTCCCTGGAGCTGGGCGCCCTGCTCAGACACTCCTTAGGGCCGCCCCCACGACCACTGCTTGGGTGGTCCGTGGGACCAGCTGCACTGGCCTCTGCTAGGGCGGTCCCCAGAACCAGCTGCCTATGGCCTCCTGAGCAGTGGCTGGCCCCGCGTGGCTCCAGCAGCAGCCGGTGCAACTGGCCGTGGGGTGCCCGAGCAGCTGGCCCTGGGGACCCTGAAGTCAGCCACATCAGCCGCTGTGGAAGTCACGGAGGTTGTGGAAGTCTTGGAATCCGTGACTTCCGCAACCTTCATGAAAGAATCGCAGCCTTAATGACATGACAGATGGCTCTTAACTACATTCAATCAAGTTTCCTGTAGTAGATAATCTGTAAAAGAGGACACTCTATGTTTGCCTTTCTTAGTTTTGCAAGATAGACCTACTGTGCATTTAGGTTTGTGTTAAACACTTTGGAGGCCAAGCTATTCTCAACAAGATGCTTTTACAATGAAGGACTGGCACATGTGAAGTCATTATGCTAATGGCCATCTTTCTTTCTTCTAGTAAACAATGCAGGATGTTAGGAGAACGGGCTTCAGAGAAGAAAGTTTTATGCTTAAGGCACAGGACTAGTCAGGAAGCCTGGATTCATTCCCCAGCTCTGCCACAGATTCTGTGTGACCTTGAGCAAGTCAACCTCTGCGCCTCAGTTCCTCATCAGTAAAATGGAAAAAATCCTTTCTTTCTCCCATCCTTTGTCGGTTTTGTTTATTTTTGTAACCTCTTCTGCCTGGGGACCGTCTCTTGTTACATGTTTGTACAATGCCTAACACGATGGCATCCCAATCTCAAATTGGGGACTCTGGATGCTATCATTCAAATAATAATAATAAATAATCTTATGCATGCACAGATGTGACAATGGAAAGCTTAATGTCAACAAGTGTAAGAACAAAAGCTAAAGGACTGAAGCAAAGATGTTACAATTAATTCATATTAAAAGGAAAGTATAAAATATGGCCACATATGGAAAGAAGTAGCTTTCCAGCAGCGAAAGCAGGAGACTGGAAGTCAAGATTCCTTCACTTTATTCCTATTTCCACCGCCAAATCATTATGTGATTTTATACCAGTCAACCTATCCAGGCCTCATTTTCTCGGTATACCACCTTTTATTTCCCAAGAGTTTGGCAAAGATTAATACTTGTAAAACATTTTTTAATCCTTGCATGAATGGCAATAAAAGTGCTCAGTATTAGTACAAAATGCCTGGATTTTAAGTTAGAGTTTTCCAAAAAAGTTGAAAGTGAAATTAAAGTTCCCCAGAATTTTAAATAAAGAAAGAAAGAAGCAAACAGACCTTAAAAGGGAGGTGAGAATCCACATAAGCACAATGCAGCCATAAGCACAAGGTGATAAACACCAATTTTGGTGGTGAGATCATCAGGCACATAGTGTGCATGTTAAGAGTGCACCATACCCTTATACAGCCTGAGATAATCTTACTGTATAAAACTAGGTCTTGGTTCATAAAGTCTATACTAAAAACGGAAAGACTAAAAGACACCGAAGAGCTATTTTTACATCTTATTCACTTACCAGAAACGAGTAGGATTTTACTAAACAGATGAGCGCACTGCCAAAATAAACAGTTTGGCGTGGCAGTCTCAAGATATCTAAGTTGTTGAGACAAAGGCTTCAGAAACACTGTCAAAGAAAGCTCATTTTAAGCAGTGCCTAGTATACTAAGAAGCAAAATAATAAAGCCCAGTTTACTCAAAAGACAAAAATAATTAAATTAATTAAAATAAGGACCTCAACTTGCTGAACAAAGAAACAGAAAAGCATGGAGCCAAAATAGCACAGTCGTGCATAACAGCAATGATATAACAAGGATAAGGATTAAAACCTCTAAGCCAACAAAGAACCATCACTAGGTTTAAAAAAAAACTCCACAGGAAAAAAAAAAAAAACACACCAACCAACCAGTTATTCAAGACTGAAAATACTTTGAGTCCATATATTTTATTTTGGACATGAGATACATATTACATAACTTCAGAGATAGTTGATATTGCAAAATATGAAACAGCAAAGTCACCGGCACAAATGCATCTTTGACTTACTGTCAATTACAAGTATGGCCTAAATCCAAATATGTCTTATGTCCATATGGTTAGTATTTAGTAAAAACTCAGTCCTAGCAATAAAGAATATCTGGCCAACATCTAACTTTGACAAATTATATTCTGCCTATCAAAGGATCTAACTACATTGAGACTAAAATTGCTATTTACAATCAATGTCCGAATACAGCTATCACTACCAAGGTACTGAAAATGAATTCTATTACCAGTGCAGACAGGAATTTTTTGGCCTAAGAACTCTAACTCTATAGCATGATTTTATAGCACTGTTCTAAGTAGTCTATGGTAAGGTTTTATAGGAACAAAGTTGCTACGCACATTGATCATGGAAACAGTGCTATTCATGCCAACTTACTAGCAACAACAACATTTAAAACATTGTTTGTAGCTGGCATTGTTCTAATACCAGCATGAAAAAGGATCAAACCCAGCCCCGACCACTACCAAAAATACCATTTTAGTAATCTATTTTTTTTAAAATTACTTCAGCCAGTCTGGTTTTAGCTCCAGTGTACAAAAGTACAGTTTGTGGACAAATGCATAATAATAATTTGGTTAAAACTGTTTTTAGGATTACATCATTGCCTACTTGTGCATTAACATACTTTGAGATCCTTATAATAATAACATAATAAATAATGAACTTTCTTCTATAGTGCTTCTCATCAGCAGATCTCAAAGTGCTTCACAATGTATTTAATGTATGTTTCTCCTATTTTACAGATGCGGAACGGAGGCACAGAGAAACTAAGTGACTTGCCCAAGGTCACATAGGAAGTCTGTGGCAGAGTAGGGAATGGAACTTGGATTTCCCATTTCCTAGGTCAGTGCTCTAGACACTGATCCACACTGCCTCCAGAGGAGGAAAAGTGGTATGTATCCTACTGAAATTGCTAGTATTACTACTATACACCTAGAACAGTTTATTTTTAAATAAATAAGAGGTCTGGAATGTGCATGTAGAGGAATAGGGGAATGACAGAGGAAAGAAAGACTCAAATCTGGGTACAAAAAAGTGACAATATCCTTCCATTTATTATCGATCATTGGTGTCCTTTCTACATGCAACACTTTCAAATTTGCACTTCCTATCACCAACAGCACTTTGATTCCTAAAGACGATTCTGGAAATGGACTAACTTGTTTTTTAGCTGACAATGCAGATGGCAAATACATTCCACCTTGCTCTTTCCACCCCAATATATTAAGTCAACATGGCAGACAGAAGTAAAAAATGTTTTTTGACAGTAAGCTAATCAAGTAGGACTCAAAACACACAATTAAGATAAGACGTTACGAAGTTGGCACTTTTCTACCCACAACTACATTGTTAAATCAGGAGGCCTTTGGGCTCAGAAACAATACAATACACAGTGTCACTTTACAGAGGCTCACAAGAACTTGTTCTATTTACATTCTCATGAGTTTATGCTCCCTGAATTTTACTATGAATTTTAAGTTCAGACAAAGCAAAAAACTCAAAGCCAAACTCAGTCAAAACTTCACATTTTTGTCTGGATTCCTCTTGAAACATAACTGATTCAAATTCACAAACTTGACCTGAGTTTCAGTTTTGTAACAAAACCAATATTTCAAGTTGCATATTGAAGTTCACACAACCCCACCCATGGGCCATGACTCAATTCACCCCACATAAAGAAGGCAATTTTCACCTGTAAGCGTCACTACATAGTTCGTAATGATACAGCAGGTAAACTATATGGGAGCACAAGTTTCTTCTTTAGCAGAGTTATAGTTCACTACTAAGAGGATTATTATATTAAAACCTTCCAAGTGTTGCTATGATCAACCTTCTTTACTATGTACATTGCAGTTTCACTTTGGTAACCCAATAGAAGTTTTAAAAGACAAGGCAAGAACTTAACTAGTTTTTGAGTAAACACACATCAAAAACATAGCTAAAAATGGCTCAGGCATTTTCATGAACTACAACAACTTCTGAAGCTGTTTAATACTTAACATTCATTTGCCTTGACAAGAAAAAAGTTGTTTTAAACACACACACTCCCACACCAATTTACTTTTGAAAACAGGTAGATCTATCAAGTCTTTCACAAAACTCTCTCTGAAATGAAAGCAAAGAGTATATCATTTCATAAACACTAGGGTGACCAGACAGCAAATGTGAAAAATCAGGACAGGGGGTGGAGGATAATAGGCACCTATTTAAGAAAAAGACCCCAAAATCGGGACTGTCCCTATAAAAATCGGAACATCTGATCACCCTAATAAATGCTGTTGTGGTTGAATTTAGTACTGATGGAATTATAGCATTAATAGTTATGCTATTATGAGGTGTAACATTGACAAGTGCTGTACAAGTCTCCCTTATTCAGCTCTTACAACATGCCTTGCTCCCAATATGCAATGATCCTCCTTTTCCAGCCCGAGATCTCAGGAGAGAGAACTATTCAAACACTGTATCATACAAATACAGGCTGACATGCTGAGAACTTTTAATCCATTTTGGTACCCTCTACTGAAGTTTTGAAAGACAATTTTATAAAACCAGAAAAATCATGTAAAGGCAAAATATAAGCGACAGGAAAGGATGATTATAGGATTAAAAACTTCCTCACCATTTCCAATGTCTTGATAATAATCATCATGATCTAAGAAGGGTTTGTTTATTTTCAAATTGCTTTACAAACATTAGTCAATTCTCAGACAAACCTTTGAGAAACTGAAAGACAAGATTTTCAAACGTTGATTCCTAAAGACAGGCACCTAACTCCATATTTGGGCACTTCAACTGACTGTGCCATACGCCTGTGGGAAAAAAAAAAAATCAAGCTACATATTTAAGTGCCTAAATATGGATTCAGATACCCGTTTTAGCACCCATGTTTGAAAATACTGACTTACAGACTCTCCCAAAACCACAAAAGGAAGCCAAAGTCAGAGCCTGGATTTAATCCAATGAATTTCTACTTCTCAAGCCTGTATTCAGACCACACAACTGACAGAAAAAAAGCTTTCTGTTCTCACAAACAAGAGTATAGCTAGCAATGAAATTTGCATGGATACTGGCTAAACTTTTGTTCCACCATACCACTACCTACAGTATCCTCATAGCCTCCTGGGCTAAGCCTATAAAATGATTGCTAAATTACTAGGTGCAGTTAGATAGAGAGATCTAGAAATAGAAAGGGTCTTAAAAGGTTTCCAAATCATTATATACACTGGCTTCAAAGTTAAATGATATATTATGGTATTTGCTTGCCTACAACCATGTTTCGCAACTGGAAACATCATACTGTAACCTAAGGCCTGAGGGAAATCACCGTTTACTCCAACTCCCGGTGAGATAAAGCAATTCTTTCCAACTTCCTCCCTACTCTCTTAGTATCTTTCATAATAAACAGGCTTGGAAAAAATCATTTTTAAAATATTATTTCAATTGATAATATTTATTTTTAATTTTTTTATGGTTATGGATTCAATTTTTACTGTTGCAGGAAATTGAGGGTCAGTTAATTATTTAATGACAAGAGATGTTGAGATTCAAAGAGTTAAAGCTTTATAACTGTTACAAATTGTCTACATCACATATCAAAATATATAAAATAAATATCCTTAACTGTAATAAATTCTCAGGCAGCATTTTTCTTACTTTACCAATCTGTAAATTTCTATTATCATTGATGGAAGAACTTTTTCCACTGGTTTATGCATGTACAAACTCGACATTTATTAACATTTACCGATAAAAATCTAATCCTTCCAAGTTTATTAATAAAGGTTATGATGACTGTTGACAAGGCTACTTTATAATTTCTCTCACAGTTTGTATGATTTTTATAGTATATGCTTAAAAGAAAAATCAGTACTTTCCCCCCTTAAACATCAAACTAAATTTATCACATTATTCTCCTTACATAAACCAAGGCCCACTCACATCAAGCAGAAAAGATTTAAGAATACCATTCACCACAAAGCTATAAAAATAACTGCTACAGGAATGAGCGAGCAGGGGGACGACTAAATAGAAATGAGGAATGCAGGATGAAATATGGAATTTATTTTTTTTAAAAAACACAAGCAACTCAGAACGAGACAGAACTAATCACATAAATAAGTCACAGTTTAAACTGTTACTCTGCTCTCCAGGTATAAACCTTCCATTATTACACAGATAAGTAACACACTTACAGTCTCTTCAGTTACATTGTTACCCACGTAGTAAAATGGAGATTGCATCTCATTGCATCTAACTTATGAAGGGATTGGTTAGAGAGGCAATAAAATGATTCCGTACAATCAAAACTCTAGGGAGCGGGGGGGAGAATTTAATGTGTATGTCTAGGATTTGGGAATGATGGAGAATTTCACCCATTACACATGGTAGGAGTGCTGGTTCCTCAACATGCCTCCTAAAATTCAGAGGCAAGGAACTATGCATCTTTCATATTGTATTACAGGCTAAGAAAGAGCCAGACAGTATTGTGTGGATTTTAATTTGATTTTCCTGCATATATTACTCATAGTGGAACAAGAATACTGTATTCATATAGTGTCTGATTCTAGATGAACATAGGAATATCCCTGTATCCCTATGTCCTCATTTAATTTTACATGTAAATCCTTCTGACAGAGTTAAAAATATCCTTTTATGTCTGTTTTTAAATATAAACTATTTGCAGATGAAAGACTGAACACTAAATAAACAGAATGGCCCAAACTCAAAAAAGTCTAATAAGTCAGCTGAAGGACGGAACCTGACAAAATGCAAGGTGAGGGAAATGCCACATAAGAGGGGAAAACAAAAAATCCCAGAGTTGGAAGAAAGGGACTCTGATCTGATGCTTCACTCAACTTTTCTGCTCTCTCTCAGTACTAAAAAATAAATTTAGTATTTGATAAGATAGTGGATAAAAAGTTTTTTTTTTTTAAAAGTGGGCTGAATTGTGAACATTTTTGTGTAAAATTCATCCTTTTTTGATCAGCTATAGAGCAGATAGAAAAATCTTGAATTTAGAAAAAAATTGATGGGGAGGGGGAGAGAGAGAGAACAAGTTTTTCTTGAAAATTTTCACAAAGTTTCCCCTGCTCTTTTTTTCTAAACCAACTCTGTTTGATAACAATTTAACCAAATCTTGATAAAACTCAAAAAACAGACAAGCAAAAACAGTTGAGGAGCTGCTGTTACAAAGTGAGGGGAAGTTTTGATTCAGTTCAGATTAATTTTTACAAAGCAACTTGTAGCCCAGTAATTATTTTACTTGTATTATCATAGTGCTTAGGACCCCTGGTCATGGACCAGGCCTCCATCGTTCTAGGTGCTATATAAACACAAAGACGTAAGCTCCTTGGGGAAGAGACCAATCTACACAGTATTCTAACATTTTAACATGCTGCATATAAATGTGTGAGAAAGGACACCCAGTGTGCCATCAGTCTGGTTAACTGAAGGAAACTAATATTCCTTAAAGTTTGGTAGATGACAACCTCTCCTCTCTTACTCCTCTCCAGCAAAAACAGGGATTTCCACTTCATTCTCAGATCTTCCTTTTGCCAGAGATAGAAGTTTCTTAAAGAAAAAGATGAAGGATGCCAACAGACAACACTGTAAACAGATACAGTAACTTAGATAAACACTTTATTTTAGTTACGTTGACACATTCACCCAGACTCACTAGTTTATTGTTGCCAACCTCCCAACATTTTAGTAGTTTCATCAGTGGATAATCGAAACTTTAATTCCTAGATATACAGGAACATTAAGGACAAAACAAAAAGTGTCAATTACTTTTAAACTGAGATTCTCTTCACTAGATGTACTGTGCAACCATCATGGTTTATTAATTATCTTGACTTTAAAACCAGACAAGCTCCCACAAGATGTAAATTTTTTCAGGAAGTTGGTCATAGATATAAAGGATATACTAAGAGGTATCAAGATAGAGCCTACAAACATTATCTTATGAAACTGTAAATGTAACATAACTCCATGAAGACCACATTCACTCTTTATTTCTGTTGTCTGTGATTGTACCACCAAAAGTAAAGGCCAATGGCAGTACAATTTATTACTGATTATCAGTAAGGAGAAGAGTTCAGCATTCTCTGTAACACTGCTACTCTTTTCTTGACAGCCACACCCCAATTTATGCATAATGTCCACCAACTAGGCCCATCCAAACTAAAGGCCTTTTCTGCATCAAACAACAAGTTAGTGGTTTCTTCCTAGAGTGGGCCGACTAGAGCAAGTTAATCTGAGGCAACTGTTCCTTGACATCCCCGTATAACTCCTGCAGTACTTAATCAATATTGCATTTTAAGCTTATGCATGATGTCTTCCATCTGGGTAGCTCCAGGGCCCCCAGCATTTGTGAAATGTGGACTCCCCTTGCAATCTACCAGCAGCCAGAGGACAGAAGTCTGAATCTGTGCCTAACTTTACTTTGTATCTCTTTCGTGTTTAAAAAAAAAAAAAGTCTGTGTGTTTGTACGGAAATTAAAAATAGCTTGCCATTAGAGTTCACCATCAGAAACTACAACTAAAACACCCTGACAAACATGATATTTCTGAATTGTGTCCTCACGCTGAAGTTATACAGAGAAGTTGGTCACTAGCTTTATTTTAGTATTGTGGGAACCACAGTGTAGCTAGTACTTTTGCCACAATTTTGACATCTTCAATAAGCAGAACAAATCCAATGGAGTGTAAGATACTTATCAATGCACTCCTTCTTCTTGGGAAGAAGGGAGACAACCTGGGCTTCATACAGAAGCAGCAAGTTCAAAAGGTTTCACTACAGCCTGGTGCACAGGACACCAGATGAAGTCTAAAACAGGCTTTATAAAATTAACTGGGGTTACCAATTACTTGCATGCTTCTCTCCTCACCCCAAACCACTTACATCCGCCATAGAAATTTATTTTAAATGGGACCCGCCTCTTTACCTACGAGGTAGGTAATTCACAATTATTTAATCCTATTGTTTCTTTTCTTCACTAAACAGGGAAATTTGATTTTCTGTCCCGATTTGATTAGAAATTTTCTATGGTTGCATAACAACAGTTTTACACTTACATTTGGAAGCTAAGTATTAGCTCATGAAGCATCTGATCCTGCTTCTATTTAAATCAATGAAAACATACTTAGTCTAATTTTTATTTATGCTATGGGTCACTTTACACTGCTCTCACAGTGTAAAGAGACCTTAATATATCAATTCTCAAATGGAGTAGGATCAATTCCAAGGGAAACTGACATTAAAATAATAATAAAAACGTAGCAAACTTACCTTGGTTTCCCAAGAGAAAGGGGCCGAGTGTTCATCTTGCCAAGTTATGTCCTGAAATGAAATTCAAGAATCTCTCTAAAAATCAAAAAAGCAGCCTTATTTAATAAAAATATCAAAGAGATGCGCTTATATTGCATAGTGAACTTGAAGTGTAACAAAATAGTAACAAAATTAACTTTGAACCAGCCAAAGAATATGAGAGAGACAGACAGAGGTCACTGAGCGAATGAAAACTCTTTTAGAATGTAAATTCTTAGGGGCAAGGACTGTCATTTATTATATTTTTGTACATTGCCCAGCAACATGGGGGTATTAATCTGGTCTAGGCCTCTACATGCCATTGCTATATAAAGAAGAATATTAAAAATGTACCGTATGTGTGATCTTTACCAATTACGTTATTTGAGACACAATAGCCAAATATTTATATCTACCTGAACGGCTATCAGACTGAAATCAATATCCTATGCAGTGTAAGGAACCACATAATGTCAAAAGTTAAATGGCAATTATACTCTGAGAAATTAAACCAAAAACTGCAAGGGGGGGGTTCCATAGTTAATTGCTACTTAGGAACTCCATTTTTAATTTGCTCAGTTTAGAAAGAAAAGTGTTTTTTTCAACTGTCAGTCCCGCAGACTCAACCTGGGGTCTGACAGTCAAACTAGGCTCTTTCTGGCTCACACTCCACCAACAACAAATATTTTCCACTTGGAAGTTAGTTATCAATTCTGATATTGATGCAGCAGAATCTGTCTTCCTTTCCTACAGTTGTGCGGACTCTGCAGTGCAAACAGGAATGAATACACACACACACACACACACACACACTTATATTTATTTAAAGAAAGCTGAAATCACTCAAAACACAAACGCTCTCTAGAGTAATGTGCTGTTTTTAAACGATTACTTTTCTGAGCATAACTCCACTTTAATAAAGTTGCTACCTGCATAATCTACATTTGTACATGCAATTGCTAGCATACCTGGCACAAACATGTACCACACACACCAAGACAGGAGGGGCAAAATGAGAAAGTATGCTTTTCCTATACCATAAACAAAATATTTTCAAAATTTGTTCATTCACTTTGATGTTTTGGAAAATAAACAATATTTACAAATAATGAATTAATGACAAATAAGGCTTATGTTGGGCATATGTGGTGCTAGCAACTGATTAGTCCTGTTTTATATTAAATACATTAAAGTGAATGGCTTTTGTCCTAGACAAATAATGCTCATCACATTTTGTACTTTTTAAGTCTGGGAAACTCTCCTGTAAACACATGGCAGAGGCTTTTATGCTATAAACTCACCGCACTATGCTCTCCTCACAATCCCCTTTTTACCCCACCCTAGGCCAACATAATTTTTGGCCAAGAGCCACAACCAAAGTTTAAAATGAAGAAAGCTTAGAAGCCAACTGACAAACTCAAAGCTCTGTGACAATCTCAGAACTGAAACTATTTTTCTGAAATACGTCCTCTGCCCCCAAGCTACTTACTATACTGGAAATACATCAGTTAAGTAACCTTGTCTTTCCTATATGGATCACTAAATTCTTGTATGTCCGTCACCCGTGAGGGAAAAGGAAAGGGGAATAAAATTATGCTCAGAATACTGGTTTAAAGAATACTAAAACAGAACAAAAGCTTTAAGGTTATTCAACATGAATTAGCATCGATCCACATTTGATCAGCTTGTGTTTTCAACAGGCAACAACAAATGGAGCTTTCTCCCAAAAAGAGGTAAATAGCCTTTTGTTCCTCCCACTAGATAATTGATGTAAGAGACAGATACTCTGGCTTGTGGAAATTCTCAGCCCAAGACAAAAAATTAAAAACAAACAAGAACTCAGTCACATAGTTGACTTCAGCAGCCAGCTGCAGAATATCAAACATAAAAGAGAAGCATGCATGTAAGTTGCTACATTCAGGCAGCTTGTTGCAAAATGGCATCAGATTTTCAAAATGGAAGACATACTAGTATCATTCTTCTGTGCTCCTTGTTCTCTGTACATGATATAAACATTGTTCAGAGCATCTGACAGCAACTGTCCAGTCACAAACCCACAACAAAAGGGCTCCTGTGCTGGTAACTGAATATCTTACTGTAGCAAAAATGAACAGCAACACTACATCTTTTATAAGTATTATTGAGAGGAAAGGGTTGGAGTCGGGGGGACAGGGTTAACTCTAGTAAAAATCTGCAGTGCATTTTCAGGGCTCTTGATAACAGAAAACTATAGCAGTTCAACTTAAAAAGCTTTTAAAGCAGAAAATTTTGATTACAATAATTACTTGTAAGCAGGGGAAAGAAAAAAAAAAAGGATCAGGTGGTCCATTGCTTCACATCACCAAGCCAAAGACTGAAGGCTGATACCTGCAATATTTTCTGTTTTGTATCTATGGAAAAGTCAGACTTCCATGTTAAATGCTCATCATATCACCAAGCCAACTGGACATCTCAGCTGTTCCCCTTAACCCCAATTTAACATTTTCCAAGTTACATGATGAGGATATATCTGAAACATACATTTGGTTATTATGAGTCCAATCCAGCAAGGTGCTCAGCTCCCAGGAGCTGTCCAACCCCTTTTAAAATCAGGCCTTAAGTGAGTCACATTTTTGTTTGCTTTTTTTTTTTAAAGCTAAGTTTTCACCTAAAAAAATAATAAAAGGCCTGAACCAACTCCCATTGAAGTAAATGGAAAGACTCCACTAATGTCACAGGAGTTGGAGCAGGCCCTAAACATTTGGAGGAGCACAAGATGACCCTAGCAGAAATCAAGACATCCCCAAAGGGTGGTAGTACCACCACACATTGCCGTTCCTGAAAGCCAGCTCTCCTTTAAACTTGATCTAAATTCATTCCAAAATAACCAATGCAAGATGCATTATTTTTAATTCCAAATTACTCTCTCTTTGGTGATATATTGTACAATGTGAACTAGTTTAACATATGCTTCTATAGTGATTTCCATTTGAAGAGCACAAAGGTCTTATCCACGTTAAGGCTTCTGTGAAAATTCTAAGTGATTTGGAAATCTAACTCCACTTATAGGCTCTTTTGAAAATTCCAGGCTAATGAATTAAGCTTCACTTAATTCACTCTTAAGAGGTATTATTTATTCCCATTTTACAGATGGATATACTGAACCACATAGAATACAAGTGACATTCTCAGGGGAAGTCAATTATTTTTTGTTAAGGTCCAAATTTGTTAGTCAAGGTATAGTCAAGGTACACAGAAGGTACACAGAGAAAAATAATTTAAAAAAATAACAACAATGACACTGGTCATATAGAGCCACCATCCATTTGTAAAGGAAAAATGTTTCATTTGTTTTTATATGAGGCAGGAGTGAAAGGTAAGTAAAAGGAACTGGAATGATGAAGACTAGATTCTTCATACAAAATGCCTCCTTTTAAGGACAATTTGCTTTTTTAAACAAAACCCTACTGCAATATATTAGCCCTGTTTAGATAAAAAGTTTCCATAATTGGAGAAACACTTTTACAGTTCAACTGAGATTTAATGCTAATGATTTAACTCTTGGGCAAGTTTCACAATGAATGTAAACAATTAAAATCTTTGAGGCCACTATAAATCTCTGAAGAATTCCTCACCTTTAGAATTGCACAATAGCTTTTTGCAGGATTACTATGAAAACAGCTAAAGAAATGTTGTGTTTCATTTAAAAGTTCAAATGAAGTGCTAGAGAGGAAAATTTCACTATCCTATTATTTTCCTACAGACAAGGGATAGCTTGGGTAGATAGAGATGCAGCCCTTGTACTAGAGCTTAAAGGGAGACAGTGAATTTAGAAGTGATAAGGATGGGGTTTGTTTTTTTTCCAGTTACCTAGACAGCATCATTTTCACATAAGACCACCATTAAAAGCTTCTGCACCAAGACAAAATTATTGCACTAAATCTTCCTATCTACTATGGAAGAAGCAGAACGGAATGCTGCACTTATTAAAACAATAGCCCTGTTTCATTTTTCTTAAGAATTCTTTAAAAGAGGCTTATTAGAAAAATTCTGCTATGCAAATTCACACTGTTCATTCCCTCTGCACTGCATGACAGTTTTCAAGCGTTCTCAGATGCATGTTAGTTGGCAAATGGAAGGGAAAAATCCCTTCATTTTGTGCCTGTTAGGGAGTGAGAGAGATGAAGGGAAGGAGAGGTGCCAGGCGTGGAGCATTTTAGGGATCCGTTGTGCTGTCAATGCAGAGTTGCAGTAGTACAACTGAGCAAATGGCAGGTCAAGAGAAAACATGAAAGCCCAGTAGGTGAGGCTTTCATGGACCTGGACAGTTGAACTGCAACAGCAACCGACTGGCCCAAGCAGAACAAAGTGGCTCTGTGGCAAGAGGAGAAGAAAGAGAAATTAGGGAGACATGGAAGATGTCCAGGACTCAAGTTTGGCACCAGGAAGGGAGGCTGGGAGAGAAAGCCAAGGAATGATGAGCCAGGAAAGGCCCCTAAGGCTTGGTAGTGCAGTTGAAAGACTAAAGTGGAACAGGAGCATGCCAGAAGAGAGCAGGACCTCTTTTTCAGGAAGATAGTTTATATAAACTTTGGCTGGAAAGTGAAAAAGGAAGTCAGTTGATGCATATGCTTTATAATCTAAATTTAACTCTCTCTACCAAGTCATTTGATTAACTGTATTTATCCTCAATTAAAGAATACACACGGGATAAGAACAGTACCATTCCTATTTGTTGCTTTTTTTGCAAATGAGGGAACGAATATTTGCCAAACCTCAGAGGCATTTTGCCTGTCACTTTGTGAAGCGGGAAAAGATTTTGTCCATATGTTGCAACGGAACAACCCCTGGCACTTTCCTTGTGGCCCCAAAACAATTCAGAACAGCAAGCCCTCACAATCTCAAAACAGTGAAAATAAAACATGTAGTCTAAGGAATGAGGAAGGCTAAAATGCCCAAAATAAACAGTTTTCAATTTAGAAATTGAAACTTCTAAACTGATGGTCTGTTTACTGCTGAAGACTAAATGTTCAGGATTTTCATCAGCATGGTCTAAGAGTCAAGTTGACCCTATGTTTCTAGATCAAACTCCAGGTATGAAACGTGTATGCTGCTTAACCAGACATTTCCCTTACACAGGAGATGCAGAATGAGGGTCTTTTATAACACAGCCAGCTCTGAAACACTATGGTGATTATCAAAGTCTTCAAGCAGTGCTTACAAATCCTATGTATGGATATTAGTAGGGGGTTAACACAAGCCCTAGCCACTCCAAATTAAATTGGTGGTTACAAGTTCAGAAGCAGATTAATTGGTCATGTGACTAGAGAACCAGAAATATAATTTGACAATAGTTTGTCTTAAGAATTTAAGTCAGGATAACAAATTATCTTGATGTTACCTTAAAGACTAACAGATTTATTTGGGCATACTTTCGTGAGTAAAAACCTCACTTCTTCAGATTCATCTGAAGAAGTGAGGTTTTTACCCAAGAAAGCTTATGCCCAAATAAATCTGTTAGTCTTTAAGGTGACACCAGACTCCTTGTTGTTTTTTGTAGATACAGACTAACACGGCTACCCCCTGATATATTGATGTTGTGCATTGTGTGTGTTTTCATAGCCCGAGACTTTTTTAAAAATTGGATGGCTGTGGTTTTTTGCATTCATTTAAAAACTAAATAGAGTAGAACCTTGTATGCAAGGAGAGATAAAGAATGTAGTCAAGTAAAGGGGGGCTTCAGAGGTTTACAAATATTTGTTTACAAGACCTTAATTTGAAAGGCACCTACTCCATACTCCGCTACCCAAGTACCTATGATTCTCTCCAAACACATTTTAGTGTTAAAGGCAAGAACATCAAAAGCTTCAAAACCTATATTTTCAACTGTCTAACTTTCCACATCCTTGTTTTTTCCCGGCACTGTATTAGCTGTGGAAAAGACTGATCAAGACTTTTTAAAAAGGGATCTAAAAAAAGGACCAGAACTTGGGAATAGTTTCAATACTGTACTTATGAGCAGAAAAAGGAAAAGATTTGATGCAATGTAAACATTGCCTCAATTCTACTTTTAGTGATTATTTCTCCACTACTGTTCAATTATTTTAAAATTAGTGTCTACAAAATCCTCTTTGTAATCCACACTACTTGCACAGATGAACTTTTCCACTGACCTTCTTATTTTTAGTTATTAATAACTGCAATCACATATTTTGTCAATCTATTCACAAATTTTCATTCATTCACACTATGACATTCCTCCATTCTGCATCTACACTAGGAAACTGGGATCCATAACTCACCACCAGCGCAACTCCGCTGATGGTAGCCATAGTGTTGACAAGGATCAGGCATTTGTCACAACTATGTTGGCTAACCCTATTCAGTGCATTGCTGCACATCACATTGCTGTGCCCTGGCTAGTTCCACAACTTCTACCATTGCTGCCACCAGCAGAGAATCACAGGTCTCCATTCTCTTAGAGCAGACAAGCCCCTCACTCTTCACCCCATACCCCCCACCCGCCCTTCTCTCCCCAGCCCCCCACCCCTCACTCTTCACCCCATACCCCCCACCCGCCCTTCTCTCCCCAGCCCCCCACCCCCATACCGCCCACCCGCCCTTCTCCCCCCAGGTCCCTCACCCCTCACTCTTCACCCCCATACCATCCACCCCGCCTTTCTCCCCCCAGTCTCCCGCCCCTCACTCTTCACCCCATACCGCCCACCCGCCCTTCTCCCCCCAGTCCCCCGCCCTTCTCCCCCATACCCCCGCCCCCACTCTTCACCCCATACCATCCACCCCGCCCTTCTCCCCCAAGCCTCCCGCCCCTCACTCTTCACCCCATACCCCCGCCCCTCACTTTTCACCCCATACTCCCCCCAGGTCCCCGCCCTAACCCGCTCCGAAGCCGTTACCTCGTCCCCGAAGCGCACCACCTTCTGGCCGGTGCTGAGGCGCAGGCCGGGGTAGCAGGCGGGGGCAGCGGCGCGGGCGGCCCCGCGATGCGCCGCGTAGCGGGCCTGGACGTGCGGCTCCACCAAGCACTTGTCAATAATCTCATCCTGCTGGCGGGGCGGCAGCCGCTCCCAGTCGGGCCCGTAGCGCTCGCGGATCCGCTCCTTCTCCGCCATGATCTTCCGCGCCATCGGGCTCAGCGAGGAGAAGTAGCTGAAGCGTTTGCGCTCCCACTCGTCCAGCGGCCGGTTGCCGTTCAGCACCGCGGTGCGGGAGGCGGCGATCGCCGCAGCCATGGAGGCCATCGTGCCCCTGCCCCGCACACGCTGAGCCCCGAGAGACGCCGGGAAGAACCGCCTCCTCCAGCAGCGCCCTGCTCTTATTGCTGCTCTCTGCGCACTCCCCCAGCCTTTTCCTCCTCCCGGCACACTGCCTAGTCCCTCAGTCCTCCCTACCCTTTCCCTCGCTGTACACTCCCCTTCTCCTCCCTGCACATTCCCTCTTCCCTCTCCATACACGCCCCCTTTCTCTCACTCCTCCTCTCTCTGTACACTCCCCATTTTCCTTTCTCCTCCCATCTGCTGCCCCAAGTCAAAGTGTTTTTTGTCGACATGACAAGCCCTGCAAAAATAACATGTAGAAATCTCTGGTCTCATCTCTCTGGCAGAGCATGGTTGCATCAAGCCCTACCCCAGGGCTTCCCAGCCTGTTTGGGTGTTAGCCCCTATTCATCTTTGTCATCATTGGCCTTGTATTGGTTCAGTGGCATGTCTCTTTCCTTTCTTTTATGCAGTTTTCCACTCATAATTTGTTACTAGTAAATTTGACCATTTCTGATAATCTGAGGAAATGTTTCTTGCCCATCCTTTGTATTTTAGAGTATATGCTGTCTTTCTTTTTTTACTTCTCTGTCAGACTGGTCCCCCCCCCACCCTTAGAATTTACCCTGTGCTGTCTCTTTCCTCATATTTATGGTCTGCTTTTCTATTTGTTGGGACCTTATATTAGTTTTCCCCTTTACATTTTGGAAGTGTGTTCAAGGCTATGTGGCTAGCTAACTTCTTTTTTATCTCATCTACGATGACTTCTATAGTGTGGTTTTAGTCAGGCACTTCTGAGCATGTCTCATAGGTACTGCTGGCTTGGTAATTTTCATGATTCTTTCTCTTTCAGTATTATTTTATTCAGTGCAAGAAACATATTGGAGGAAACCCAATGACTCATATAGGAGGTGTCATTCTGAATCAGATAGTCTTACTGCTAGTGCCTTTTCCACAGTAATTATTAATACCCAGTGCTTTCCAAAGGAGGTAATTACTGAGGGGGAAACTGAGGCATGGGGCAATTCCTTGCCTAGAGTCACCCAGCAGGTCCGTGACACAGCAAGAAATAGAATCCAATCTCCTGCTTCCTAATCAGTTTACCCTTCTCACTTTGTCCCCCCAACAGTAGAGAGATTTAGCAAGCTCTTACTAATTGAGTCATGCTGTGTGGAGTTGGTTACCCCAACATATTAAAACAGGCTCAGTAGTAGTGTTTGGATTTTTTTTTTTTTAAGATAAGTGAAAGTTCAGTAGCTTGACCAACTGGGCAGTGTTAGAATAATTATATTTTCTTGCATAAATATATAGAAGTATTGGATAGTATTTCTATTATTGTGAAAGTATCCAGAGCAATGCATGATTGAATGATTTTTCTACAAACAAATACAATAAATAAAACTTTTGCTCTGGTTGGTGGGGTACAAGAGGAATGTTTCCAGTAGCATAAAGGGTTAAAAGAAGTGCAGAAGGAGAATTGTTTAATTAAAAATTAAAGAGATACTAGCTGCCACAACAGAAACTCTCATCACTAGAGCTCTCTCTACTATAGGTACTGATTGCAAGGTAAACATATTAATTCTAATCAGTGTCCATATGGGTTCATGCATATGGCTGAAGATTACAGGCTGATGATTCTCTGATGTTGCAAGGGTTTGGGCTGTCATATCCAAATGTACCAATCTCTGAGCTGAAAATAGTATTGCCACAAAACCGACTGTGTCTGGATTGATGGGGGAAAGGATGGAGGTTAACTTCTTACCATATAATAGGCTTCTTCCATTCATCTTCCATTAGTCCAATCATTATGTTTGTTAAACTAGTTTGGAAGCATCTGACTAAAGCTCACTCTTCATTAATCAGCCTCTGTATATCACACCCAGAGAAGCAAGTTGACACACCGCACCTGTCTATTCATTTTCAATTACTATAATTTTTCTTCTAGATGCCTTTATGTCCACCCTTTCTTCCAAAATAAAGTCAGAAGAGTGGAAGAAAGAATGGTAGATAAAAATATCAACAGCAGGGATTTATTTGTGGAGGCAGCCAGGGAAATGTTCCTGCCCTCTCCCACCTCAAAAAACTTTTCCCTTTGATTTTATTATCATCATAGCACCTAGCAGCCCTAGTCAAGGACCAGGATCCCATTATGGTAGGCACCGTACAAACACAGAATAAAAAGATAGACTAAGCACTTTGGGGGCAGGGACTAACTATCAGACAAGTGACAACTGATGGACACAGAAAGACGGCCCTGTGACTATAAGGAAATGTTAAGACAGTATTGGTCAGCCCACCAGCAACCAAGCTTTTTGTAAGCATTAAAACAGAGAAGGGTTTTAAAGAAGGATTTGAAGGATACTGAGGTAGCTTTGCAGATGTTTTATGGGGAGTTACTCCCAGGCATGAGGGACAGCATAAGAGAAAGCACAAAGGTAACTTGCCAGCCAGCCTGCCCTAGTATATGTTTCCCCCTTCTGCCTAAATGATACAATCACAGGAAAACTTACAATCTGGAAGGAAAGATATCTTATGGCTATAATAAAGCCAACCCAGAGATCTGAGCTCTACTCCTGACAGCTTCAAAGCTGCTGTACCTCAGTTTTCCACCAGCCTAAAGATAATTACTTTTATCATAGGGATATTCTATTTAATTTATTATTGTTTGAGATCCTTAGATAGAAGGTCCAATAGAAATGGGTAGTACTTACTTATAGGAAGGGAGGTAAAAAAGAAGTCCAAACAGGAGGGTGAACAAGATAAGACCCCCACACCACAATTTGGCAGTAAATTACTGTAACAGCTCCCATCTCTCTTATGGGGAACATCACACTTATTTTAGACTTTTAAACGTACTCCCTTTTGATCATAAGACTTTGAAGAGAATGATCATTCGTACTAGTTAGAGCCAGACAGTGCAGGAAGGCTGTGTGCAAATATTCCTGTAATACAAGCTTTGCCAATGGACCTAGGTCTGCACTTTAACTTCTGCTGCTGTTCTAGTCTCGCACTTCCCTCTCTTGAGCAAGTAATGCCAATCATCCCAAATGCTGTGACAATTTTGTGAGTTGGACAAATACTCCCTTGTAAATATACCATACACTGAATTTCCATGAAATATTTGTCCATTATTCTAGACTTCCTGGGGGATTCTAGAGTTTAGGATGCTGAAGTTCAGTACCCTAAAGTCACACTTATTGGTCCCAAAAATTGTTTTATAGAAATAAGCTCTCTCAAGTGAACTCTGCTCTTTGAATATCCAACTCAGAAATGTTCCTGTTGCACATAGGCAGGAGTGAGTAGAGAGCATGGCTCTACGGAAAACTTCCTGTACCCAGACCCCTGCTCATAACTGTCTGCTTTTCTGACCTTTGGGCAAGGTCTGTCCATTTCTGCAACATTGCAGGAGGAAAACCAAAAATAAATGGGGAAGGGAGGTGAAAGGAATAGAATCATAGAATATCAGGGTTGGAAGGGACCTCAAGAGGTCATCTAGTCCAACCCCCTGCTCACAGCAGGGCCAATTCCCAACTAAATCATCCTAGCCAGGGCTTTGTCAAGCCGGGCCTCAAAAACCTCCAAGGAAGGAGACTCCACCACTTCCCTAGGTAACACATTCCAGTGCTTCACCACCCTCCTACTGAAATAGTGTTTCCTAATATCCGTATACTTCCTGCTGAACCACTGTTACTGGTATAACTCTTGACTGGGGGAAGTCACAGCACTTTCCAGTCAAATGTGACTGACTATGCTTGCAGCCCTGGGTCTGCTTGCATATGAAGTCTTCAAGCGCTGTCTGGATCTAGCCGCCCAACAGATATTAAACAGGTTGTCTGGTGAGTGCATGTATACCAATAATGTACCAAGATTCAATCATCTTTAAAATCTAATCCTATCTTAAATTATCTCTTCTCTCCAAAGAACCACTCTTGCTGCACTTGCAGCTCCATTAGCATTAAGTGGGAGTTACAAATGCACAATGGAAAAAAAGTATTTGAACCTCACTTGCATTACACTGGGGGGTAGCTAATGTGGAACAAAGTATGATTTGTTTCAGTAATGTATGGGAGGAGTAAGAGATAAGTGGAAGGAAATGGATGTTTTCACTACCCTTCTCATGTAACTTTGGTGTGCACTATGAACTATAATGTTCAAAGCGAACAGGGGCTCCAACCACACCCATTTTTTGAGATTACATTGAGGTCTCTCCCCCCGCAAAGAAATGGGCAAGAGATGCTTTTTATACAAGTGAAAGTTTATGTCTCCAGCTATCAAGTGATGTTCTTTTTTAAGGTGGCAATGATCCTAGTTAACTACTGAAATTGGGTTGTAAATCCACAAACATTTTAGTGTAGTGTAGTCTCTAGATCAGTGGTTCTCAATCTTTCCAGACTACTGTATCCCTTTCAGGAATCGGATTTGTCTTGTGTACCCCAAGTTTCACCTAATTTAAATACTACTTGCTTACAAAATCAGACATAAAAATACCAAAAAGTGTGTCAGCACACTATTACTGAAAAATTGCTTCCTTTCTCATTTTTACCATATAATTATAAAATACATCAATTGGAATATAAATATTGTACTTACATTTCAGTGTGCTATTTGAGCCTGTTTTTCACTTGTGAGCCTTGTCTGAAGCCCAAGCCCCACCTCCCAGAGCAGAAGCATGTAATGTAGCTTCACAGGGCCCCTTGTGGTATGGTGCCCTGGGCAATTGCCATGCTTGCCACCCCTAAACTCATCCCATGACCCCCGAGTGTCACAACCCCCAGGTTGAGAAACACTGATCTAGATGAATTGAATACCCCCTGGAAGACCTCTGGTACCCCCAGAAGTACACATACCCCTGGTTGAAAACCTCTGCTCTAGATCTGCTTGGGGAGCCCCATAAACTAAGTTTTGATTTCTCTCGTTTTCTGTTCTTTTCTATAGTGACTTTTTTAGAAAACTAAACTCTCCCATACACTATCTTTAGGATGTCAAATTAGGAAGCCCTCCTGGTTCAGGTAACTTCAAACTTTGATGAAAGATTCTGTCACAGCCCCAGATCTAACCTACTGATTTGAGACCAGTGTGACTGAATTTTAGGGACAGGGGAACACTGAGCTTATAATGGAAACTCACATGCAATCTTAAGCATGGAGTGATGGCAATCACTCTGTAATATAGTCTACTGGTGACAGCACAGTATTGTTTTTTAATACTTAATTCCTCTTCAGGGGTGCATTTTTTAAACCCCCTCCCTACCCTAACTCCACTGCACCACCAATTCTATTCTCAGAGGCCCTTTCTTTCAGTCACAGACATGGGCATTCTCAGTTCTTTGCCACTTTCTTTAGGGGGACATTATTTATTCCTCATGTACATCCTCAAACATTCAAAAAGCCACCTCTTGTGGCAGTAGGGTGTTAGAGAGGGGAAGCTGTGTGTATCTTGAGTTGTTAGAGTTCATCAGGGAGCTGCAGCACTCACTGCCTGGAGGAGGAAGGGTTACGTAAAGATGTGTAGCTATTTTCTTCTGGGCAGTGTCTGATAATCAGGGTGTTGGGGATTGCCTGCCCTCTGCTGCTAAATGATCTCTCTGCACCTATCACATTCAAGCTCCAAACGGCGGCAGGTATGTCAATTTTACACCCCTTGCAAAGAAGTTGCTCCCTCAGATATTTTTCACACTCTCTCTGATTAGGGGACAGCCTTGCAGTTGCCCACATAACCCTGAGCTCTGGAAAATTCAGATTACATAAAACAAAGAACATAGTTAATGGAGACTAGCAGAGGGAATACTGTGCCCACAAAGTGCTTGTGACAACAAAGAGTGAATTTTGTAAAGTGATATTGTAAAAAAAGACTTCTGAAAGTCATGATCCTAGAAACAGACGTGGTTTTTTTTCTTTTGTTTACTGTTTTTGAGGTGCAGGAGAACATTAAAGACCAAAAACTAGCCCAGATTAAGTAACTGAGAAAATGGCCACATTGAGGAAATAAACCATCTAACCCACCCTAGTCTACTGGAGATTTTGTGGCTGAAGCCACCTACTCCACAAAAGCTGCCAAGATAACTCAGGAGACAGAATCTACATAGGTTACATAGCTCCCTCTGATTCTGAAGATAAGCCACAATGTACTGGGACTCCCTGCAAATCATGGTGGTCACTTTTGTTGCTGCCTGAAAGAAAATCCACCTCTTTCTATGAAATACAGTGTGTGGTGTCACCCTCACTGCCTGAGTTGAGCCTGGCCAGCCTGATGGGCTACCCTACTAGCTCTGAGTTTCTGCAGGATGTGTCCCTCCCTACCACCATCTGACAAACCAGCCTAAGTAGCATTCCAGATGACTCTCCCAGTACATTCACAACCTATTGGTGCCCTCCACATCAAGAAACCCAAAAGCAGCATGCCAGCCTCACTTGCAAGTAACAACGCCCATCAGTATAAGTCTGTCATTTGCTCACCAGAAAAGGCTCATTTTAAGCATATCATTTGTTTATTTTTATTTCCAAAGTTTGTTCACCTGAAACCAATTTCTTTACAAGTGTTCCTGACATTATTTGTCAAACAGGTATTTGAAACACTTCTTCATAGGACATTATGTAAAGTGTGTATTTATGCATTACACACTTAGTATGGTTCATAAAGTTTTCACAGTTAAATTTTTTGTTTTGAAGAACCTGAAGACATATGACTGAAAGACAGAGGAGATATGGGATTTTCAAAGTGCATTAAGGAAAACATTCTTTAAGAACAAAATCCATATCTGCAGCAGGTTTGAAATAGTTCCCATTCAATTATATCATATCACCCTTAGGATTGGTCACTGAAATAAATTTGCTATTAGGATAGCAGTGTCATTAAATTATGCATGGAAACATTCATCCAAAGATTTTCCCATTTGTTGAGAGCCCTAAGGTAAAGAAAATGGTTCAAACATTACATTTATCAAAAATTGTATAAAAAGTAACAAAGGACCCAGTTTCTTCATAATTTTTCCTTTTCAAAAATAATTTACAAAACAAGACGTCTTGGCCCTTTATTTGTATAAATTATACAGCAACTATAGTTTTTTTAAGACAACGAGAAGAATCTGCATTTAGCACCTCAGTCATTGTTCTTAATGTTGGAAAAGTCTCTGATACTGATGGGAGACTCTTGTAAGAAGGAGAAATACTGAAAAAGAGAACAAAATTAACAAACTGCGATAGAATTTTAAAATTTACTTCAAGGACAAAGTTTCAGTCTGTCCTGATTTAGAGCCCAATCTTGGTCAGGAGTTTGTTGCTCAAATCTTTTGCTCACCATGACTCACATCTCAGCAAGTAGCCTCAGCATGGAGAATGAGGCAATCACTATATAAAGGCGCCTTCTGGGATGGCAATAATTAGGATGAACTAAGATTTACTTCTCTAACAACCATTATTCATTTTGTAAAATAACCACTCCAAACTGCTAACCACAAATTGGGAGAAGTTGATTTCATTCAGATACATCATTTCAGTACTCTTCATAGTGAAGGTGGTGTCAACACTTGTTTTAATACTTTAATAATACATTAATGAAAACTGTGAGAGTAAAAATTGCAAAATGAACATTTACAGTTTGCACATCATGAGTATTAAGATAATAAAGTCAAAGTTTGTGTGGATTCAATTAAAAAAAATGGTCTGCTTCAATGTTGCATCAGTGGAGTATATTTAATGTGTTCCTTTCCTTCATATAAGGAAATTTAATTTGTTTGACTTACAAGTAATTTATTATCTGAAAGTGCCGTTGATCTCAGATTCAAATTAATGTACCTGAATGTTTATGCTTTCCTTCATTTAAATAGAATATAGTTCTAGTGAAAGTTAGCAGACTGACAACCATAGATAATTAAGTTAAACTATCAACAGAAGAGGTACAGCACAGAGCAGCAGTGCAGGATCTCTGTAAGCTACCCCACAAAGTGCCTAAATCCTGACCTAGAGGGATCACCTTTAGGAATGTTTAGGAACCTATTTCAGTCTCCAGCCCATTCAAAATTTTGCTTTTGTACTGAGAATGACCACAAAGGGGACAATTAGTGTCAAGTTTGGGATATGAGCACCTGTTTACAAGGAATGAACGTGTGTACTCCATTGTAAATATGTCTGGATACACACACACTAGAATATATTTATGTAACAAAAGGGTAGTTTTAAAATACTAGATTTCATTCTGCACTAAAAACATTCACATTTTTAACCCCTTTTAATTTCTCCTCCATAAATGCCCACAGAGGCCTGGTATTGCTGAGACCCTCCAGGAAATGAGCTAGATGTGGATCCCTGCAGCGCCACGTGAATTAGCCAAAGTAGGATGGATCAATAGTGACTCACTTTTCCCCCTGGTGCTACCAAACCCAAATCCTTATCCCTGTGTGCTTCAACACCTTGTACAGTAACTCCCTCTCGCTTAACGTTGTTTCGATCTTACGTCCCTGCTCAATTACAGAACATGCTCCATTTAAAGTCGTGCAATGCTTTGCTATAACGTCGTTTGGCTGCCTGCTTTGTCCACAGCTGGCAGCCCCCCATCAGCTCCCCTATGCTCCCCCACCACCCACTCGCCGGCAGACCCCACCGATCAGTGCCTTCCCTCACCTCCCCCGGCCTCCTGCCCACGGCAATCAGCTGGCTTGCAGTGTTCAGGAGAGAGTGGGGAGGAGCGAGGACTCGGCGTGCAGGCTCTTCCCCCCCCCGCCCTGCCTCCCGAATGCTGCAAACCAGCTGATTGCCATGGGCAGGAGGCAGGGGAGGGAGGGGGGAGGCTGTGCACCGAGTCCTCGTTCCTTCCCTCTCCCTCCTGCCCCCTGAACGTCGCAAGCCAGCTGATTGCCAAGGGCAGGAGGGAGTGGGGAGGAGTGAGGACGCAGCACGTCTCCCCCATCCCTCCCCTGCCTCCTGTCGGCGGCAATCAGCTGGCTTGTGGCGTTCAGGAGGCAGGGAAGGGAGGGGGAGCCTGCGCGCTGTGTCCTCACTCCTTCCCCCTACCTCCTGAACGCCACAAGCCAGCTGATTGCCGTGGGCAGGAGGCAGGGGAGGGAGGAAGGAGGAGCAAGGATGCGGCGTGCGGAGTAAAGGGGGGAGGGTTGGGGGAAGGGGTGGAGTGGGCGGGCCTAGGGTTGAGCCCCCCCACCCCTGGTGCTTGCAGAGTGGGGGAAGCTACCGCTGCTGCTGCACAATGTACTTCTCCCAGCCTACAGCAACTTCAGCCTCCTTGCCTGCTTCATGGTCTCCAGTGCCAGTGGGCTGTGCCTGTGTGGGGTAAGGCAGGGGCATCTCCCAACTATAGTACTGTACTGTACGGCAAAAAGAAATTTCCCTGGAATCTAACCCCCCGCCCCCATTTACATTCATTCTTATGGGGAAATTGGATTTGCTTAACATTGTTTCACTTAAAGTCGCATTTTTCAGGAACATAACTACAACGTTAAGTGAGGAGTTGCTGTACTACTCCTAGATTGCTGGGCAGGCCCATGACTTATTATTTAAACTTAATATTGAAAGTCACTAATTTTACTATGCGCAGGTGCTACAGGGTATTTAGTTGGTGGCAATTTTTTTTTAAAAAATCTGTATTAAGTTACAGTTTAAACAATTTAACACAGACTGAATTCTAGTATCCTGCTGGGGACCAATGGTGAAATTCACCGCAGTACAGAGGGTCTATGCAAGACTATATGTACCACATTAACCTGTAGCATAGGCATTAAGTGGATTTTCATTGGTACATATAGCCTTGTGCATGCCCTCTGCACTAGAGTGAATTTTATCATGACAGGCTGAAGTACAATAAACTGGCTCACAGGAAGCATGATCATCTTAACATTTATGGTTTACTAAGGACTATCACAGGTCATATTTGTTTTACATACACATACACATTTTGTTTAAGTCTGCATAGAATAGTTTTGAATTTTTTTTCTTTGACAAAACGTTTACCTTTGGAGATTCATCCAGCTTCTGGCTATTTTGCTAAAAGCCTCAGAACCAGGTGCTGTCATGGCTTCAAAATCAACCAACTGAAACAAAACATATCATCAACAAATAATTACAAAGGAGTAAGAAAATATAGCATTTTGAAAAACGCTAACTTACTGTTAGCACATCCATGGGAAGGGACAATGCCTTTCCTAATCTATTAAGAAAAACTAAACCCGTGGAATTAGATAAGTACCTGGGTTGTCACCAACGTTTTCATCCTTTTGCAGTGGAATCTAGCATATCTTATGTCTTAATCAGAATTAATGGACACTAGTGATTAAATGCCATAAAATTATAAAATCAAGGGTGGTTTTAAAACAATAGATTATATTCCCCATTAATAAATACAAATTGGAAGGCTGGATGTTTGTTCTGTAGTATTAGTTGATGGCCTACTGAAAAAATTCAGTAATGCCAGAAATCTGGGATAATATTGGGCTCTTCTAGCATTTTACATTAATCTAATTCTTCCCATTACATATTTCTGAACTCCAGTTTAGCATTAGTAACAACTATGATTTAAGGGTTTTTTTTTTTTTTTTTTTTGTAATTTTGACATGTATACTACTAAACACAGCCAAGATACCTGGGCAGCTTCACATCAACAAAGGCCAGTCAAAGTGCAATACCCTATTTCAGTGGTGGGCAACCTGTGGGCCTCACGCAGCCCACCAGGGTAATCCGCTGGCAGGCCGCAAGACAGTTTGTTTACATTGACCATCCGCAGGCACGGCCGCCCACAGCTCCCAGTGACCGCAGTTCTCCGTTCCTGGCCAATGGGAGCTGAAGGAAGTGGCGGCCAGCACGTCCCTGTGGCCCAGCCATGCCGCTTCCCGCAGCTCCTATTGGCTGGCAACGGCGAACCGCAGCCACTGGAAGCTGCGGGTGGCTGTGCCTGTGGACGGTCAATGTAAACAAACTGTCTCACGGCCACCAGCAGATTACCCGGATAGGTTGCGTGCGGCCCACGGGCCCCAGGTTGTCCACCACTGCCCTATTTCTTCTCATAAAGAAGAATCAAAAAGCTAGTCAGAAAAATACATTTTGCATTCTGCCCTGAAGCTTACCAAATTCTTGCTCTGGTGGATTGCTGAAGAGAACAGATTAGTAATTGGCCCTCCACTGAGAAAGACTTGCTGCTGGACATGGAAAGTTCAAAGTGCATTTCACTTTGAAGTGACTAGAAGTGGCAGTGAGGTGCTATTAGAATTCTCTGAGGGTGTCAAGCATGTGGAGAAAAGTGATCCAGCTGATACAGTGTACTTGGATTATTAGAAAGCCTTTGACAAGGTCCCTCACCAAAGGCTCTTTAGCAAACTAAGCAGTCAGGGATAAGAGGGAGGGTCCTCTCATGGATAAGTAAAAGATCGGATCATTTATTCTTTGTTTCCTTTTTCACAGTGGAGATAGGTAAATAGCAAGGTCCCCCAAGAATCTGTACTGGGAACCTACCTGTTCAATATATTCATAAATGATCTGGAAAAGGGGATGAGCAGTGAGGTGGCAAAATCTAAAGACAATACAAAGTGACTTGAGATAGTTAAGTCCACAGCTGACTGCGAAAGTTACAAAGGGATCTCAGTAAACTGGGTGACTGGGCGACAAAATGGCAGATGAAATTCAGCATTGGTAAGTGTAAAGAAATGTACACTTGAAAACCTAATCCCAACTATACATACAAAATGATGGGGTCTAATTTAGCTGTTATCACTCCAGAAAGAGATCTTGGAGTCATTGTGGATAATTTTCTGACAACATCTGCTCAGTGTGAGGCAGCAATCAAAAAAGCTAACAATGTTATGAACCATTAGGAAACTGACAGATAACAGAAAATATCATAATGCCAATATATAAACCCATGGTACGCCCACACCTTAAATACTGTGTGCAATTCTGTTTACCCATCTCAAAAAGGATATATTAGAATTGGAAAAAGTACAGAGAAGGGGTATGGAACAGCTTCCATATGAGGAGAGATTAAAAAGACTGGGACCTTTCAGCTTGGGAAAGAGACAACTAAGAGGGGATATGACAGGTCTATAAAAACATGAGTGGTGTGGAGAAAGTGTTATTTACCCATTCACATACACACAAGAATTAGGGATCACCCAGTGAAATTAACAGGCAGTAGGTTTAAAACAACATAAGAATGTACTTCTTCACACAACACAAAATCAACCTGTGGAACTCGTTGCCATGGCACATTATGAAGGCCACAAGTATAATTGGGGGTTCAAAAGATGGTCACGGATGCAACCCCTTGCACCAGATGTCTCAAAACTGCAAACTGCAAAAAGCTGGGACTGGATGAAAAGATATGGATTGCTCAAAATTGCCCTGTTCTGTTCACTCCCTCCGAAGCATCTGGCACTGGCCACAGTAAGAAGAAAGGATACTGGGCTAGATTGACCACTGGTCTGACACAGCATGGCCATTCTTATTTGTTCTCTGCTTATTGTCAATTTTCAATACTGAATGAGCTCAATTTTTTCTTGCTAGCTATCAGCCCTCTAAACTCATCAATAGTGAACAGAGAAGCTAGGTTCTGTACTTCCTTTTTCATGCCTCATCCCCAGTAAAAGGTATTGCAAGCCAAACTTGGTTATCAGTTACACCTGTATAATATAATTTTCTTCAATGGTTTCAGAGGAATAGAATCCAGGTCATTCTCCCTTAGCTGAATTGGTTCTGCAGTGTTAACAGCAAAAAGAGGGGTTACTCACCTTGTGCAGTAACTGCAGTTTGTCCAAGTTGTGTCCCCCTATAAATGCTCAACTTCCATTGCACATGCACCTCTCAAGTCCTTGATGAGAGATTCATACTCTAGCAGTGCCCTTTCAGCCTGTGCACACGCCCTAAAAGCCTCCTCGTGCTGGACACGGAGGCAATGTAGGGATGCGCAGGCAAACCACCCTCAGTTCCTTCTCCACACAAATGTGTCCACATAGAACAATCCTAAGCAGAGGTGAAGGAAGGGCAGGTAGTTGAGTACTCATAGAGATATATATCTCAAAAAATTGCAGTTACGGCACATGGTGAGTAACCTCTTCCTCTCCTTCGAGTAGTGTCTCTGAGTGCTCCACTTCAGGTGACTTCTGAGCAGTTTTTCCAAAGGGAGGAGCGAGCTTTGGAACTGAGTCCAGAACTGAAGCTAGTACTGCAGCAGTGAGAGCTGCATTGGATCTGATGGCATGGATTAAAGAGTAGAGCTTCAAAAATGTACGTACAAAAACCCAGGCAGCAGCCCTACACATCTCAGACACTAATATGTTCTTAAGCAAAGCAGTGGATGTTGCTTGTGACCTGGTAGAATGTGCTATCATCCTTTGAAGAGGATGAAAGCCTGCAGTCTCATAACAAGTGATACATCCAGATATCCATCCTGATAGTGTTTGAGCAGAAATTGTGGATCCCTTGGATCTATTTGTAAAGATGAACAGCCTGGGTAACCTTCAAAATTGCTTTGTCCTATCCAAGTAGGAGGCCACAGCCTAACACCCAGGGTATTAAAAGAGGCCCCTGCAGAGAGTTATGTGGCTTTGGGAAAAACACTGGTAAAATGAACATATTGGGAAAGAAGGAACCTCCAAGAGAACCTTAGGTAAGAATTTAGGATGTGTATGTAAAGAAACCTTATCCTTGAAGAATACTGTAAAGGGAGGATCTGCTATCAAGACACCAATCTCCCCAACTCTACAGGCCAACATGATGGCTACTAAAAAGGCCATCTTCATAGATAAATGGAACAGAGAACAGGCTGCCATAGGTTCAAATGGATGTTTCATAAGGTACAACAGAATCTCAGGGTTATGAACTGACCAGTCAACCACACGCCTCATTTGGAACCAGAAGTATGCAATCAGGCAGCAGCAGAGACCCCCCCTCCACACTCCCCAAAAAGCAAGTACAGTACTGTGTTAAATGTAAACTACTAAAAAAAAGGGAAAGTTAAAAAAAAGATTTGACAAGGTAAGGAAACTGTTTCTGTGCTTGTTTCATTTAAATTAAGATGGTTAAAAGCAGCATTTTTCTTCTGCATAGTAATATTTCAAAGCTGTATTAAGTAAATGTTCAGTTGTAAACTTTTGAAAGAACAACCATAAGGTTTTGTTCAGCGTTACAAACATTTCAGAGTTACGAACAACCTCCATTTCTGACGTGTTCATAACTGTGAGGTTCTACTGTAATTGAGAACCAGATTGAGGTCCCAGTCTCGAGAGGTGCATGTGCACCTGAAGTGTGACCCCCTAGAGATACTTCTCAAAGCAGCTTATTTTTGTCAGTAAAGTCAGCAGCTATGACTAACTACACAAAAGGAACATATCTGATGAATGAGGTGGTATCATTTTTACATAGTCACTTTTCAGACCAGAACTTCACTTTAAATTCCAGAACCAACAGCAAAGGTAATTCAGCAGATCATACATAACTCCTGTGGCAGAAGATGGGGTGAGATGCTCTTTCATATAAATGTGTTTCAGAATTCTGTAAATTGCAACAACATTGAACTTCATCTGAAAGCAAAGAGGAAACACTACTATTGCATGCCCTTAAGAGCCCACTGCACTCCAGAGATAAGATTTGCATTCTGCTCAAGCTGAATCTTCAGAGACTTCTTCAAGGGGAACCACAAGTAGGAGGTCACCACTGGGATCTGGCCTCAAGGTTATAAAAGGCATGGATTACTAGAAAAGGTCCACATCGGAGGGGAACAGCTGCAGCCTCAGGGCTAACAATAGATGCTGAAATATACTATATATCACACAGTTGTCATCTGAGAATCCACAAAAACACAAAAAGCAATGAATCCTAAAAAACACTATAAAATTGAAAGCCACCATGGTAAAGCATGGACAAACACTTGATACACACACTCTGAGTCCTTGCTTATTCCTTCAGCTGCTTCTCCATACTTAGAAGTATCACTTCTGTTATCTAGGTTGAGCCAGTGTATTTTTATGTAGAACTTGCCTTTCCTTTTGGTATTTTTCCTGCTACTTCCTTCCCACTTGCCATCAGTGCTCCCATGATCACCGAATAAGCTATCACACTAAAAAATAAAGAGCAACAAGTCTCTTTCCGTAACATTTTTCAATTGGAATTATTTTACATTATACAAATTCAACTTCTTACTCCTCAGTTAAAAATTAAAAAAGCACTTCATGATATTTTTTTTTATTAGAGATAAAAACAGACATCTGACACCTCCGTAAAAATCAGGGATTCAGGTACTGAGGAACTGTAGTTCTGTAGCCTTATTGATGGATTGTTTACTGATTGATTAATTAGTTAATATTGATTAGCCTCAGACCATAGTGGTCAATAAAGGTTCAGTCTCCTGAGGGCTACAGCATCAGGAATGTTATCAGTATCATCAGAATAAGAGACCCTAGAAACACATTAGAAACAACTGCAATTTATCACAAGTCCCTTTATTAACAAATCCACTGAGAAGATAAACAATCCCACATACACTAAAATAGAATAGCAGATGGAGAGATAATGCACAAGATCAGTCACTAACCTGGATCCTCTTGAGAGTGGCATTAAGTTATAGAAGTAATAAACTAAAGACAGGATTAGATTGCACACAGCATCTGCCTCCTAGATTAAAAAAAAATGCAAGCAGGGGCTCAAAAAATACTTTAGTGTACAGATATGAGATGAAGAAACATAAGAATGTTAGTGCACTTTGTAATACCCTCCATTAAGTAATGATACAATATATTCAACCCTAAGGTGTGGGGTTTTTTTTTAAATAAAGAAAAATATATCATAAGTTTCAATAAAATTGAACCATCCCTATTGTGAACGTTGGAAGATCAAGTAACTCAAAAAGGTCAAGCTAAGGAATTAGCTTGAACAACAAACTAGCATTGTATTTCACCCAGCACTAAGGCATTATGCTATGTCAAAGATCCTGATAAATCTAAAGTACAGCCAGCTTCTCAGGTAGAATGCAATCAACCTGAAAACTATTCTATTGTTTTGTCATGTATTTATGTCAATTCTCAATTTAAAACTGGCCGTCAGGAACCAGTCTATGAATAACATTAAATAGTGCTCATCATGGTAATAATATGCAGTGATTGCAAGCCAGGATAAAAAAAATAATGGCATTTTTATTATGGAACATTTCATGCGGTGTGTTTGGAATTAAACTATTACTTTAGCAAAGCAGAGCAACTTAATAGATTACCCTTAAACAATGGAAACCTTTCACTTAATTTCATCTTACTAGTAGCATTTCTGTATGAGGTGAATTTTATTACTTGTTTAGGAACGGTGCCAAAAAATCTGAATATTAGAGCAATGCACAGTAAACTGGATTGTATTTTGACAAAAATAAAAAATGATAGTATAGATATTAAAAATTAATTATATAAAGGATTCATGGATTACAAGGCCAGAAGAGACCACTGCTATCATCCAATCTGACTTTAAGCATAATACAGGCCACAGAACTTCCCTAATTAATTCCTGTTTGAACCAGAGAATATCTTTTAGAAAAAACAGCAAAAAACAATTTGATTTTAAAATTGCCAGTGATGGAAAATCCATGACAACCCTTGGTAAGTATTCCAACGGTTAATTACCCACATTACATCTGGACAAAATTTGAAGTTGAAGCTAGCATGAATTAATTGTTTCCATAAAAACCTTACCCCAAGTTCTGCAGATAGAATTAGTACTTTTCCTTTGGCTGTTAGATCCTTATATAGGGCATCTATTTCTGCATGATACAGTTGTGTTCTTTCTTCCGTTGTCTGAGTTTCCACTGAAAATAATATGTTCCCAACTCTAATACAAAAGATTATTTGAATAAATTTCAAGACACTAATCAAATACTTGAAAGAGGTGCAAAAATGCAGGATAGTTCAGACTAATATTTCTTCCCTCCCTCAAAACCTTCTCCCATATCACCCCTACTTAAAGCAAGAAAACAAATCTGCTGCCCACTCAAATGAGAAGCACTGAGGTTGAAATAGAAACATCAGAGAATATATTTTAATATTCTACTGACAAAGTGGTAGGTGTTATCTGCAATTTTTTATTGCAAATAACTGCTAATATTTTGATGGAAGGAAGTCTAGAGGCTTTTGTTTTTTTTTTTTTAGACAGAGCATTAAAGTTTTATTTTTACATTTACACCCTTCCCGCACCAATATTGGCACACAGGGTGGAAATCAGTCTCCCCCATTAACCACCATAATTTGCTGCTCCTTCAATTTGCTCTGTGGTATTGAGATAGACTAGCCTGCCCTTTCTCCTAAGGGCTCTTCTTAAGGTTTCTCTTGGGTGCCCTCATTTCCTCATACCAGTTGGTTTCCACTTAACAGCTTCCTGAGGGAGTCTGTGTGCTGGCACCACGAGTAGATGCCTCAAACACATCCAACGCTTTCTTTCTGCTTCTGGTAGAAATGAGTTGCCAGTTGGTGATTTCTCAAGTCTCTTCATTGGTGAATAAGTCTTTCCAACCAATGCCCAGACTCTTTCATAGGCATTTATTTTCAAACGTGTCTAGTTTTCGGTTTGACATTTTAGTAGATCTCCAGCTCTCTCCGCTGTATGTTAGCAATGAGATTAGGTTTGAATTGAAAATTCTTAGTTGTGTTTTGGTGCCGTACATCTTTGATTTCCATATGCTGTTGAGTTTAGTAAATGCAATAGATGCCTTGTTTTTTTCTATCCCTGATATCACTTCCTTCTTAAGGTCTCTGTTGGCTAACATAGTGCTGCACAGGTATATGAACTGTTCTACTCTCAATATTTTTGCCTTCTAATAGGACGTTACTGCTTAATGTCTGAGTTTAAAGGATATTTGTTTTACCATAACTAAATTTGAGCCCTACTTGACCTACTATTTTTGCCAAGTTGTCTGTCTTTGTAACTTTTCAGAGGTGTTACTCAGAAAAAAATCTTTTATCCACACAATATGAAACAAGAAATTTAAAATGATCTGGAAAAAGGGCTAAACAGTGAGGTGGCAAAATCTGCAGATGATACAAAACTACTCAAGATAGTTAAGTCCCAGGCAGACTGCGAAGAGCTACAAAAGATCTCTCAAAACTGGGTGACTGGGCAACAAAATGGCAGATGAAATTCAATGTTGATAAATGCAAAGTAATGCACATTGGAAAACATAATCCCAACTTTACATATAAAATGATGGATTCTAAATTCGCTGTTACCACTCAAGAAAGAGAACTTGGAGTAATTGTGAATAGTTCTCTGAAAACATCCACTCAATGTGCACCAGCAATCAAAAAAAACTAACAGAATGTGGGAAATCATTAAGAAAGGGATAGATAATAAGATAGAAAATATCATATTGCCTCTATAAATCCATGGTACACCCACATCTTGAATACTGCATGCAGATGTGGTTGTCCCATCTCAAAAAAGATATATTGGACTTGGAAAAGGTTCAGAAAAGGGCAACAAAAACGATTAGGGGTATGGAATGGCGAGATTAATGAGGAGATATTACTAAAACTAGGATTTTTCAGCTTGGAAAAGAGACAACTAAGGGGGAGGATATGATAGAGGTCTATAAAATCATGACTGGTGTGGAGAAGGTAAATAACACAAGAACTAGGGGCAACCAAATGAAATTAATAGGCAGCAGGTTTAAAAACAAACAAAAAAGTATTTTTCCACACAATGCACAGTCAACCTGTGGAACTTCTTGCCAGAGGATGTTGAAGGCCAAGACTATAACAGGGTTCAAAAAAGAACTAGATAAATTCATGGAGGATAGGTTCATCAATGGCTATTAGCCAGGATGGGCAGGGATAGTGTTCCTAGCCTCTGTTTGCCAGAAGCTGGGAATGGGCGACAGGGGATGTATCACTTGATGAATACCTGTCCTGTTCATTCCCTCTGGGGCACCTGGCATTGGCCACTGTCAGAAGACAGGATACTGGGCTACATAGACCTTTGGTCTGACCCAATATGGCCATTCTTATGTTCTCTCATGGTACTTTTCTATTTCAGTCTGTTTTATTTGTTTAGAATCCACAGCATGTTTGTTTTGTTAACTTTGAAACTCCAGAAATGGAATTGTTTCCTAATTAGTGCTAATTACTACAAAATTGTACTGTTTGGTCTGCATGTGGAACTATTCAGATTCTTACCAAAATTTTACACTTGTGATTGAAATTTCATCGATGTGACAGTTTCACACAGATAAATATTTTCCCAATATAATGAAACTATCTTGTGCATCATCCCATTACGAATGTGCAGAAGGTCTAGAGATTAAAATTCAAAAGGGAAAAATCCACTGGGATGCAGTAAAATGTCTACCTTCCACACTAAAGATGTCCGCAGTAAGTTGTAGAACACTTTAAATGATGGTGTAGAATTTAGATTCCCTAAGTAATCTGAATGGAAAGAATGTCTAAGAAAATTATCAATTCCATACTGTTGTAGTGGGACCGTAGAGAACATGGGCTTAAAAATCACTCTTTAGGAGTGCTAGCTTCTTGCCTCTCAAAGGGGGTATTTACTATCTCAACCAGTAATGGACCCAATGCCTCCTCACTACACTTTACCAACTAGGAATTACATGAGTCTAACTTGTAGAGTATTGCCTGAAGCATCACAAAACACTCAAAAATCTCAGTAAAGTGAGGCCAAAAACCCCTGTTCTGTCCATCCCCACTTTTAGAATGGATTCACTATGATGGTGGTTTCCAATCCATTCTGATTCAGAGCATTCAGATCTGTTTTTATGGTCTATGAAGTAGACTGAAAAGTTCTCAGAGCAGAAAACATTTAACTCTATCTGAGCGGAGACAGCTCTGATTCACCAAGCTGTCAGCCATACAGTTCTGCTGATCAGAATTTTGTGGATACTATTATGAAGGATAAAACTTTTCAATGTGCATTCAACAGCATGAGTTGAATAATAGGGTCACTGTCGGCTGAGACACTGCACACTTGAGAACCACTTCCAGACTCAGAGAAACTAAGTCATCTACACAAAGGGCCCAATCACACAAGTACAAAATGCCATTAGAACAAGAAATTAATTGCTATTGATGATTTATAATACTTCAACATTTCTTCATTGTCATTTCCTTAAAGATTAGATTAAAAATATGAATTTTTAAAGCAAACGTACTTGTCTCCCGTTATTGTAATTGTGAATCCATCATACTCTTTCCCTTGATCTTTGAGGCTAGGGACTTTTGTGTTTACAGTAAACCCATCTCTTGTTTTACTGTTAAACTGCTTTCAGAAAAAAAGGAAATATATTAGAATAAATATAGAAGGACAAGCTTTCTAGCCACTGTTCTGTAACACAGATTTCTAGAGGACAGTTTTAACAAGAGATCTAGTGCAGCTATGGTCTCCTAAATAAAAAATTTAAATAAAAAAAGACTAAGCTAGAACTATACAGACAAATGTTTTTCCCAAGCCCCAATAGGATATTCACCATTTGGCATATTAATGTGAAAACAGTAATACAAGTTGTAGAGTCTGTATTTTAGGTTTATACTTTGTAAGTACATGAATTACTCTAAATTGCATTCCAGAACATAGCTCACAATTTTTAACTGTTAGCCAATCTCATTCAACATCCTTTGCATATTTTTCTCCTCACCAGAAGGAAAAAACACAAAACAAAACACATTTTCAAATTTTGCAAAGCCAAAAAATAGTGATTTAAATTTAAAATAGAAGCCAAAGGCCATAACTAATATGTCAATTATAAACCACAATAACTTTATTCAAATAAAACTAAGAGACAAGTTCTATTCAAAGTTACCCACCTATTTGAACAACCAGACCACTTAAATACTAACCGGCTCTCTCAATTTATCCATGCAGCATTAAAGACAACTGCTCCATTTCCATTGTTGAGTGAATGGTTTTTGCAACCATGTATTTTTAAATATAATAGTATGATCCATGGAATTATGTTTTGGCCAATGGGATTTCATTTTTAAAAAAAATTAAAAGCTTTTATTGAGAAACAGCATTCCAATGTGACATGTACAATTGAGAATGGTATACATGCAATCCAAACCAGATCAAAATCAGTTTTTTGAAGACCGGGAATATTTGCTGCCAGTTCTTAGGAAGAGATATTTATTTCTAGCTAAATCATTCATAGTCCCTTAAATAGTTATACATTTTTGTCATCTCTCTGTACTAATCTGTGTTTTAGAATCAGCTGATAACATTTCCCTCTGTCAAGCACTTCTGCAAAAAGTGGCATCCATTTTGCTTGAGGGCCTTACATTATGATTTCCAATATCATAATGTGTTGTACAGGACAGTTCCTATAGTTGTTCATTTTCAATTAGACATACAACTGTCCATTTAAATTGTTATCCACATGAGCTGAAGGTTGTTGCAAAACTTACCTTCATTATGGGAAGAAGGTCTTCTACTTTATGTACATTTTCCAGTGCTTCTCTAACTTCTAGCAGACCTTTAGGATTATTAGCACTAAAATAAAACATGCAACAATTTTAACATACAGCAACACAATGGTCAAACAAATTAGCATTTTTCAGAACATCCATCTAGTTCAGGGGTCGGCAACCTGCGGCACGCATGCCAAAGACGGCACGCGAGCCGATTTTTGATGGCACGCTGCTGCCTGCCGGGATCCTGGCCACACTCAGCCCCCCTGCCCACCGATTTCTCCTGCGGGGGCAGGAGGCAGAAGCTTGGTCATGCCGGCACCCAAGCTCCCTCCTCCCCCGCTTCTTCCCCCAGCGTGGTGCTTTCCTGCCCCTCCCACTTCCTCTCCCTGCCACCGATTAGCTGATCGCCCTTGTGAGGGGGAGGGGGAGTGGAGCCAAGCCGAGCCGAGCTGCAGCATGCTCGCTGCTCTGGGGAGGAAGCAGAGAAGAGGTGGGGACAGGGCCCTGGGGGAAGAGGTGGGGACAGGGCATATCCCCTCCAGCCCCCTGCCGTTAACCCCTCCCCAGGAGCCGAGCACCCCAGCCCTCTGCCCTGACCCCTGCACCTCCCTCACACATACACCCAGCCCTCTGCCCTGACCCCTAAACGCCCCCACACACACCCAGCCCTCTGCCCTGACCCCTGCACCCCTCATATACCTCCAGGCCCCATTCTGACTCTTGCACCCCTCCACATCCCCACCCTGAGCACCAAATGGGAGCTCCTGCACCCACCTCTCACATTCCCACCTGCACCCCCAGTCTGGGGTTCCGGCTGTCGGCCCCTTACCAGCCGGGGTCCTGCAGGACCCGCTCAGCCCGCTGCCGAACTAGGTGAATGGAACCCCAGGCCAGCAGCGGGCTGAGTGGGCCAGTGGCGTAAGATCAGCATTTTAATTTAATTTTAAATTAAGCTTCTTAAACATTTTGAAAACCTTGTTTACTTTACATACAACAATAGTTTAGTTATATAATATAGACTTATAAAGAGAGACCTTCTAAAAACGTTAAAATGTATTACCGACACGCAAAACCTTAAGTTAAAGTGCATAAGTGAAGACTTGGCACACCACTTCTGAAAGGCTGCCGATCCCTGGTCTAGTTTCAATGTAACCAACCATTTCTGATGGTCAATGGAGTGAACTACTACATTATATTCTACTGCATTTCCCTTGGCAAATTTCCCCGCTCTTCCCATTTGGTCAGGGGGTGAAAATTAAACAATAGAATAAGACATTTTTTACCCAATGATTTTCTTTCTATGACTGAATTAGGGTTGCCAACCCTCCCAGTTTCACCGTGAGTCTCCCGGAATCGGGCTCTATCTCCCAGAGGCTAATTCACTTGTCAGGAAGTCTGAAAATATCCTCTATAGTCCAACAGCAATGTTAAGTATCTTCCTTTTCTCCTTAATCACCTTCCATTTAACTTTCTCCAAACCTCACTATTCCAGAGAAAAGCCTTTAGGGTGGCTTTTTAAACTACAGATCACACTCACTTATAAGGGCTGAAAACACTGACTCCCAGCCTTCGTAATACCTGTCAAAGATCACAATTTCCTATATATTACCCTCCACAGATAATCCATACAAAGCCATACCCACATCTCCCACCCTGCCATAGGCTTCACACATCAACCACCAATATTGGTCCGAAAAGTTAATTAATTCATACTCCCGTAACCTGGAGTATGAATCAACATTTTCCATGACCACCTTGAACAAAACACACCCTCCCTTGTAAGACAGGGCTAAGATCCACCCATGCCTGATAAAGGCCAGCAGGGTGGGTACAGGTACTCTTAAATGTTAATTACTTGAATTACTATTATCATTCACATGTAAAAGAGAAGATTACTTTGCTTTCTTTCATATGGCAATTAGTGAGCTTCTCCCATTGGTAAGAGGGCACAGTTATGACTGGTACTGGAACTTTAAGAAAATATTTCCCCAGACTTTCTGTATGGCCTATGAATATAATACAAATTTGAACTGATATTGAAGGAGGAAGGAAAAAATATTAAATAAACCATTTACCCATGATAAACAAGGATCCTGTCTTTGATAAAATGAAGTATTTTTTCAAAATATTCCAGGTATCTCATGTTAATGACTTGTCCCCTGTAGATAGAAGATAAATAAAAATACTTTTTAAATGTTTACTAGGACAATCCACTTCATAACTAACATGTATGCGTTCATAAAAGCATGATATGTGATTTCTATACAGCAGTGTATGGAAGAGTAGTGAAAGCTTAATCAGAGGTTTGTCTGAATAAATAAGCAAGCCATTTATTTTCAACAGGGGACTTGTAGAATCTCTTGCTGCTTTTCAACAAGCTACTTTTCATGGGTGCTCCCCCACTACCACCAGTGTTCTGGTGACCAATTTGGATTTGCAAATATTTTTTGTATACAACTATTTACCCTGGTAGAAAGCGGTGTGTGTTTATATGTGAAGATAAATGCAGGGACTGATAATCCTAACTGTAACTGGTTTACTTTGAGCACTGGTATGTGATTGTGATGTCTGTTCTAAACAACTTAAGTATCCTCTTCTCATGGATGTGTTTGTATTAACTGTCCCTAAATCCCACACATAAAATTGTAATTTTTTTTTTTTAAATCAAAGTTTTCTGGGATGATTCACTGAACCCTGATTCAGAGCAGGGGGAATATCTTAAGGACACTGCAAAATATCAAGTATTCACTTTTTTTTTTTTTTTTAAAGGGTGGGGGAGAATGAGTGGAGTGCAATAACTTTATATGGAAACGTGTTTTAGAAAGACACCAGATGTTTCAAACTCCAGGACATTTTCAAGAACATTTTCATTTCTAGTTGCTATCTAAATACTGCACTCTACTGCTCTTCCAGGAAATTAAATATGTAATCAGCAGTTCACAAGCAAACAAACAGCTGACTTGGTGCCTTCTTCCTTGAACATTAGGTATGAGCCTGTAAACTCTCAAAAGAGTCCTGTCAGGATTGTAGCCATACATAATGCCTTCAACGGGAACATTACGTACCATTATTGCATTTGTAGGAATCCTTCATGTTCTCCAGTCTACAAAATAAGATTTTATACAGCAAATGTTACAGCTACATATACCAGGAGGCTAAAACCACTGTCAATCATAGGAGATATATTTATAGTCTCTATCCTCTTTCTATAATTATTCAGAGCTTGATTCTAGCACCTTAACTCATTTTGTGCTGCACACCTTACTACTCACACAGTCCCACTGATTTTAATTTACCTCAATGGGAATAAACACTGATCAGAATTAGAATATTCAAGTGTGTATGTTAGAAAAGAAAGGGAAAGAGAATAGATGATAAACAGTTACTGATACGATTTGCCCTTGTTGTACGTCCCATCTTATTCCATCCTACCCAAAAGCTTTCTGTACAACAGGCAGAAGTATGAAGGAGTAAAAATAAGAAAACAGGATTTCCTTGAATGGTAGCTTGGAGAACTCAGATATCAAAGTCAGCCTAAAAGGATGTTGGATCTAGTCAGTGAGGAGTGGTAATGAATAAGGAAAGACATCAGGTAGTGACTCAAGAGTTGTTTGTTGTTCCTCAACTCCCTCTACTTGATAGGCATTGCCACCTCTTCAGAATTCCCAAGAACAGATAGTAGTAGTGGGTGTCTCAACATATATTTGGAAGAATACTGTCAGCTTTCATCAGTCAGAACAGGTCTCAAATCCTCGTTTTGCCCATGAAAACAAAAGTTTAGACTTTCAAAAAGGCAAAGTAAGATCTGATAACTTATAACCTTATAACGGGATCGAAGTGAGCCAAAGGCACTCTTATACTGACTCAGAAGAGCAGAAACGACAGCTTAATATCTGCACCTTAAGAATGCTAAGCCCTACACCCTTACAGAACCCTAAGAAGATCAAGTAAAAAGACTTTGTAAACACTTGTCAGGTGTTCCCAAAGGACCACCCAACAGAAATGTTCCAAATTAGAGTGACTAAAAGACTACGGTGGAAAGTTTTCTGGTACTTTCCAGACGTTAAACCTCTACAAGGAAAAAAATCTAATGCAGAAACCATCATTTATCATCCTCCAAGATGACAGACTCAAGTAGTAAGAACTGTTGAATGGAATTGGACCTTGCATAAAGGAGTCCCTGCAAAGAAGGTATCGTTAGCATGGACCTAACAAAAGGACTATTATGTACAGAAACAATAGGTGACTGTATGGGACAAAGGGATCCTATGAGACTAGGCTGTGCACCGTCTGACCTGATCTTTTATAACTATGCAAGAGAATCAAGTGAGTGGAGGTAACAAGTTTCCAAACCCTTTTCCCCATTCCCAGGAGAACACGTACTTTATCCTGCAAATCAAAGTGTGAAAAAAGAGGTAATTTTGGTTCACCTCCAGCTTCCCAGCAGTCTACTATGGGCTCTACTGCAAGCAATCAAACTTATAAATTAATGGAGATATCCTATCTCCTAGAACTGGAAAGGACCTTGAAAGGTCATCGAGTCCACCCCCTGCCTTCACTAGCAGGACCAAGTACTGATTTTGCCCCAGATCCCTAAGTGGCCCCCTCAAGGATTGAACTCACAACCCTGAGTTTAGCAGGCCAATGCTCAAACCACTGAGCTATCCCCTCCCTCCACTTACTGCTCTTGGTACTCATTGAAACAACCTACACAATTTTTTTGTTCATCTAACTACCATATACAGAAATCAAATTGGGCTAGTTCATGCAGCTCTGCAAATTAGTACTACTTTTTTGAGCCTGCTGTCTTGTGCTCAAGAATCCAAGCTTGATAAAGAGTAAGACTCTAGCCTTTATGGTTGTGAAAATAACCTTCAATATATAAACTGAACAGAAACCAATGCTTAAGTGTGCCTGAAACAACAGCCCAGAGGTGTGAAATGATCCCATTCATCTCAACAAGGTTTTCATTCTGAAGCCTAGTTATGATATACGAATTAGCAGTATTTCAAAACTATTTCATGGCTGATTAAAGCACACAAGAAGGGATTATCCTATTTGTGCAGATTTGCACAATCTATTGCAAGTGATATCTCATTTTGATGTCATGAGTGGATGGAAGGCAGAGCTACCACTACCTACTACTCTCTCCAGCTGCCTCATTCAATCCCAGATTAAATGGTTATTCTCAAAGGAATTCAGTAGTGTGCAAAGGAGAAAGTGGGCTCTTGGACTCAGAAAGGATGCAGTCAAAATTTGTGATGGGGAAGCGTGAAGGTTCACTAGTCTGGGAAGATTTAGGCCCCTGCAAACTGATTAATATCCCTACCTGGATTACAATCTTTCTGTCAAGAAAGCACTATAGTATTATTCAAGCCATGGTACAGACCCAAAGAGCACAGGTCAGGCCAAAAGAAAAGGTGAGAAATTGATTCAGTCTGGTCCTGCACCTTATGAAGAGACAGTAACCCATTTCAGTACAAGTATAGCCTAGACATCTCACAGGGACTCACTAGACTTGTTGGAACATCAAACTATAGGACTGCTAGTGTTATCTGATGAGAGAAAGGCATAAAAAATATTTAGACTACTGAGAGACAAGCAGGGTTACTGAACTGAAGGTCAGGGACAGAGAAATGCCTTTGCAAAGTAGGCACTCTTTCCTCACTATTAATAACACTAGCAAGAGTAGGGCATTCCTTCGAGTTCTCTTTTTTCTGCTGACGATGCAAGCCAAAGCTGGAGGTTCAAGCTCCGCTTCTCCCGCTATCTCCCATATTGAGGAAAAAACACAGGTAATGAGTTATGGCCTGAGGTAGGGGTTGCCCTCCACCCTTTAAGAATGAAGAGTGTTTGGATTCTGCTACATCTTTAATGGGAGAGAGAGGAGGATAAAGCAGAAGTCAAGAGAAGACTGGGGCCCAGGAAGCAGAATTTAATTTGAGAGGAAGAACACAGAAGTCTGAGCACAACATTGGCCCTGAAGAGCTGGAAATAGCTAATGTATCTGGCCCTACAAGGCAGTTACTGAGCTACATCAGAGTTTCAGCCAAACCTGTACCTGCATACCCCAGAGAAAACGTCAGAATGCTGGGCTCCATTCTGTGGAATGGGAAATGGTAGGAGTTGCCGAGAGAGAGAGAAAGAACACTATCATCCTGTGCACTGAGAGCTTTAAACGTCAGTAATTCTTTCTGTAAAATATTTGTAGAAAGTTCTTTTTCTAATTTTTTTCTTTTTGAGTAACACTGAAAAACAGGGTTAGAAATAAAAGTAGCAGGACTGAACAAGGATTCTGCTTCCCATAAAGGAAGATGGGAGTATGGCTACATATGTGCGAGTGTACACACACTCTCCATCCATGACTGACAGTGATTTTGCCACATGTCTCTCCTTTCTCCATTGTTTCGTGGTAGGTGGAGCTGTAATGCTTGCGATACAGAATCTTGTTTTATGGTATGAAGAAGGAGGAACGTACAACAATGATTTGAATTTTTCAAGTTTGAACCTTTTTCTGAAACTGCCGTTACCTTTCAGCTTCTTAGGTATTTTGACACCTGTGTCTTTAACCTTTCCATGCTGAAACATTTCCTCTAAATACTACTAATGGATGATGGTTACAAAGTAGGAAACACAGATTGCCTAGTACTGTGCAATTACAGCTGGCAGTATTGCCTTCTGGGAGTAGCATTTGTGGAAAATACATCAATGACAATGGGTTTAATCTTAGGTATATGAAGTAGGTATTTTAATTTGGGAATTAAAAACTAGAATGAAAAGTTATCTTTTGGGACCTATTTATCTCTCGCCAAAATAAAGATAATGTAAAACATTAGATTTAGAAAAAAGAAGGGGGTGAAAAAAAATCATGAGAGATGATAATTTGTTTTTTAATGAGTGGAAAAATAAACAAAAGCGCTACTAGAATTAAAAACAAAACAGTCAAAACGTTAGACATTACATAGTATGTACACACTGAACACGGTCAGCTATAATAGTTCACGAACAGCCTACATATTTTAGCACAATTCCTAATGCAAACAAGATTAGGCAAAAACTTCATACCTGATTAGATTGATGTGGTTATTAAAGCCTCTACTAAGACTTCGAGCTGGCATTTGGTCTAACCAAAGCACGGGCTGGTCTGGATCAGCTATCCTACAAAGAAATACCCTGTTAAAATTTGTGCACCTAAAGAAGTCTTATTACAGGTCATATTTTAAATCAAGAAAATATCAGTTATGAAAATTTCTAAAGTTCCATCTTAAACATAACTGCCAACCTGTGCTGCCATCTGATGTAACCTATGGCTCTGAGAAGCTGGTTCATGCATCAATGCCTTTAAGCAAAGCTTGAATTCAGAGATCATAAAACAAGGTGCTGATTTTTTTTTTTTTCCTGAAATGTGTATCAGCTTCTATAACAGGAAGAAAGCAGTTCATAAAATTCTCACTAATGCAGCTAGACAGTTTGAAAAGCAGTTCATAAAATTCTCACTAATGCAGCTAGACAGTTTGAAATAGTTAACTCTTTGCTAGCAGAGTAAATCGCTGCAAAGTATCCTGCAATCTTTCATAGCTCTTTTTTAACTACCTAATACAAAAGGGAAAACAAGAATATTTTCAGGAATAAAAATTTCTGTGGGTTCATTTTAACACATGCTTTAACCTAGCAACTTGTATCCTCCTCTGGTATCCGAGAACCACTTCCCATAAGAAAAAGAGGGCAGTAACTTCACTTCCCTATCTTTTCTCATGTAGGGCTGCTAAAACGGGGGCACTAGCTCAAGAGCAAAGTCCTCCATTTATCCAAAGAACAGGTGGAGCACAAGTGGTGGGAGGTCAAGCTTCCCAAATATTGCCCGACAGGTATGCTTCAAATATTATTTGGGGGTAGATTTACATTTAAGAACAGTAACAGATTACTGCTACTTATTAGCTCATTACCCCTAATAATTGTGCACACTGCCAGTCTAGGATAAAAACCTTTTCATATTATTGTTACTACATCCCCCCCTCTCCCACTTGTTTCATCCATGTTATATATCTTGTCTTTTAGACTAACTTCTCTTGGATAGATACTGTCTTTTTACTTCATGTCTGTACAGAGTCTAGCACAATGGGGTCCTGACTTGGTTAAGGACTCTACATACATGGTTCTTCAGGATGTATTGTCCACATGACTTCCAGCTTTTGGTGAGCATGTGCATGAGACTGGATTCTTCTGGCCATTAATATCGATTGGGGTCATGTCAATGCCCTAATGCGTCCCTCCGCATTGTCTCTCAGTTCTTTAGCCAGAGTCTGTAGTAGTACTTGATGAGCATCCTCAGTGCTATAGAAAACTAAAAAGCAGAACTCTGTACTGGTAGTGATGGACTCACTGATAGATGGTCCAGTGTTTAGGGCAGTAGCCTAGGAATTAGAGGCCCGAAATTTAACTCCTTGCTCTGCCAGATTACCTGTGTGATCTTGGGCAAGCCAATTAGTCTCTCTGTGTCTTGGTTCGTTGTCTGTAAAATGGATATAATAGCACTTCCCTACCTCATGTGCGTGTTGTGAGAATAAATACATTAAAGACTGACATGTTCAGACACTACAGCGATGAGGGGGCCACAGTGGTCATTTAGTGAGATGTTTCTATCAGGAATCTGAGGTATATCTAGCGGGCTGGATGAATGGATGTATGGAAACTGGCATTTTGCATGTCGAGAGCTGCAAACCAGCCTTGAGGATCTAACAAGAAAATTATGGAGACCAAATGAACATCCAGAATTTGAAACAGCAAATGAAGTTGTTGGCATGTTGAAAATCCAGGATGGGTCACCAACTAATGATACTTTGGAATGAGAAAGTAACGGGAATAAAAATGTCTGCCCCTAAATTCTAAGGGCATTTCCTCCACTGCTTCCAGTTGTAGGACCCACTGGTCCAAAATGATTCTAGCCCAACCTTCCTGGAAATAAAAGAGGCAGTTGCCATGTTGATGTGGAAAGGGCAGGGAGGGGTCTAAAGTATCCTCTGATGGTTCTACCAAGCTTTTGAAATTGACTGGTGGAAGCCTCAGATTGAGGGGCAGCAGAAGACCAGACAGAGGGCCATCTCCAGTGGACTCTCTCTCTCTTCCTCTGTAGCTCTGAAGTCCTCTGTGGCTTATGACAATATTGGACAGAGAAGTGCTGTCTGAATAAGGGTTCTGACCTTTTTATTTTCTTTTTGGGGCAGAAAAAAGAGGCACAGAGAGTACAGAGTTACCCGTAGGTCTTTAAAGGAGTGGAGGGCCAAAGTTTGTTGCCCTCAAATGGTAAGTCCTTGCTTGTTGTCTAGAACTCCCTGGGATTCCCCAGGTAGTGAAGCTATGATGACTTTTCTCATTGCTATTGCATTAGCCATAGTATGCACTGCGGTGTGAACAGCACATGGAGGGGTTCCAGGAGGGATGTTCCCTATGACTCCCGGGTCTCTTTCTGCTACTCTCAAGGAATCTTCTTTAGAATGTCTTCCCAATTCCCACTGTGCTATCCAGGGAGTTGAGAGCAATGAGTGGGAGATGAGTCCCTACCATGTTCAGAGGTGGAGGAGGAGGAGGAGTAATATACTTCCTCCAAGGGAAGGGGCCATTCTACTGGGACTGCCCTGCCTCTGAAGGAGAGGTCAGTACCAGGAATACCTCCTTAGCCTGATATTCTGGTAACTCTGAAGCTGGTGGTTTGGACATCACCACTGTCACGCTCTTAAGGAAAGGTGACTCCAGCACCAAATCCATTTGGCACCATGTATGCTTTAGTACCAAGATAGCTGGTAGCAAGGTAGCAGGTACTGCTGGACACTGTTTCAAGGCAACCAAGACTGAGGCGGAAGGTACCAGGCTTCTAGTTCTGATGCATTTGGTGCCAAGACTCTGTGTTCTAAGGTGCTCAGTGGTAAGGTTGGTACCAAGAGAAGTGCAGTCCACATATTTAGTAGGTACCACTTCTGCTCGCTTAGTGGTCAGTACCTGGGAAGCAGAAGGGGCCTTAACAGGCTTCTGGCTCTTAGATGGAGTGCAACACAAATCAGAAGCATGATGACTCTTGTGCCTCAACTTACTAGGCACCAGAGATGGTGACCTGTGCTTTGCTCATCCCTAAAACCATGTTCTTTCCTGCCCACCAGAGGACGTCAATGCCAGAATAATGGCAGACAAATGGGGCCTTTGAGTAGATGTGGCCTAAAAACTCAGACTGAAATCTCAGCTCATCAGGGCACTAATGGAGCAAGACTTACAGATGTCAGAGGCTGGGCAGTAGCTTTCCTCTATGAGTCAGAGGAGGCTTGTATCAATTTCTGAAGGAGGAACTGCTTCCAGCAGGCTGCTGTAGCTCTAAGTGCATGCACAGAAGGAGCAACATACAGAACATCACCCAGGGATGGGTCCCTCTCCTAGGCAGAGTCAGGGCCGTCTCCAATGTTTTTGCTGCCCCAAGCAGCAAAGGGGTGCGGGGGGCAGGGAGAAGAGGCGCGATCAGCACTTCTACCGCCGCTGCTTCATTCTTCGGCGGCAATTTGGTGGCAGGTCCTTCCCTCCGAGAGGGACTGAGGGACCCGCTGCCGAATTGCCGCTGAAGAGCCAGACGTGCCGCCCCTCTCCGTTGGCCACCCCAAGCACCTGCTTGCTGCACTGGTGCCGGCCCTGGGCAGAGGCACTCATGATTCATAGACATCAAAGCAACACACAAGGGATAAGCAATGAATTCTGGTGATTTAGTTTCTGCCGTGTTGCTAGCAACCCTTTATTGGGGGTTGGGGTGTCCAGTCTATCTGGACTACCTAACAAAGCAATTTTTTTTAAATCAACATGCATTTTACCAACTATAATCCCAATTCACACTAGCAACGCACAGAGCAAAGAGTGGACATTACAAGAGTTTCATTTCGCCGTCACAGGCAGTAAGAAGGAACTGAGGGACAGTTGGGCCCTCAGGTGTGTGTGGGGGGTGGGGTGGGCAGCTTACCGCCATCTACAGCACAGGCATGGCCCTAACAGACACTAAGAACTAAAAGAATCCAGGTTTCAGAGTAGCAGCCGTGTTAGTCTGTATCCGCAAAAAGAACAGGAGTACTTGTGGCACCTTAGAGACTAACCAATTTATTAGAGCATAAGCTTTCGTGGGATGGAAATTATTGAAAATTTTTTCATCAGCCATACCATCAGGAGCTCATTCACCTGCACATCTACCAATGTGATATATGCCATCACGTGCCAGCAATGCCCCTCTGCCATGTACATTGGCCAAACCGGACAGTCTCTATGCAAAAGAATTAATGGACACAAATCTGACATCAGGAATCATAATACTCAAAACCCAGTGGGAGAACACTTTAACCTGTCTGGCCATTCAATGACAGATCTGCGGGTGGCTATCTTACAACAGAAAAACTTCAAAAACAGACTCCAACGACAGACTGCTGAGCTGTAATTGATATGCAAACTAGATACAATCAACTTAGGATTGAATAAGGACTGGGAATGGCTGAGCCATTACAAACATTGAATCTATCTCCCCTTGTAGGTATTATCACACTTCTTATCAAACTGTCTGTACTGGGCTATCTTGATTATCACTTCAAAAGGTTTTTTTCCTCTTACTTAATTGGCCTCTCAGAGTTGGTAAGACAACTCCCCCCTGTTCAGGCTCTCTGTATGTGTGTGTATATAGATCTCCTCAATATATATTCCACTCTATATGCATCTGAAGAAGTGGGCTGTAGTTCACGAAAGCTTATGCTCTAATAAATTTGTTAGTCTCTAAGGTGCCACAAGTACTCCTGTTCTTTTTAAAAGAATCCAATCACACACACACACGTGCCAAGAGTGACATCCATGGGCCAATCACTCAAAAAAGAATGAAATGTTGATTCTCATTTATATCTCTGCTGAGACTGTCACTACGGGTGCTAATTATTGTGCCTTGACCAAAAGTTTCTGAGAAATGGACATCAGTTGGACTGCATTTGAAACAGTAATCTAGAACAAAGTTCTTCAAACTGAATTGCAACTCCCAGGAAGGGGCAGTATGTTGGAGGAAGCGGTGAAAAACAAATGTAAGATTTTTGTAAATAACTCAATAGATGTAGTGTATAAATTTTGTTAACAATTTTTACAACAAAAATAGTCTTACTATTCAAGTTATTTTTACCTTATTGAGAACAAGTAAAATTGAAAGCAGAGGCTAGAAAGATGGTTAGATTCAGGCTCCCATTTAAAAACAATGCATGTCATCACAAGAGATCAACTTGTTTTTATTCTTCCTTGCAAAGTTCAGGAAAAAAAGCCCAGAAATTTCTTTATAAAAAGGAACTTTAAAGCATGCTCTGCATACCAAATCTTTTTGATTCCTACAGTTAACTCAGTAGTGGTCATACTATTTAATGGACTTCCCTCCCCAAATGGATTAACTGATGGAAAAAAATACAATGCAAGAGTCCTTTGCGTGTGAAGAAAGTCTAAACTACTTTACAATAACTAACCTCTATTCTGCTAGCTGAATTCGTATCCCACTACCCCGTCTCCTTTAAAACACTTATTTATTTTAGTTTTTCAAATTCATCTTGTGAAAAAGTGCAGTGCCTCTAATCTCTGCCAAGCGCAGACCAAGGAGACCTCAACCTGCAAGAGTATTCCTCCTTTGGATGAAGAGTTGTTAAACATCCCTTTATGAAAATCCCTGCAAACACTGCACAGTGGACCAGCCCGTAAGTGAGGATGCAGTTAAAACAGTAGGGGCTAAGATTCCAAAGAGATCTGCCTCCACATCTAGTACAAAGCCTGCAGTTGTTCAGTCTGTCTTAAATTCCACTAACTGGAACTTACATCAACATCACAAGATAAGGCTTAGTAGCTCTCTTCTCTTAAGCATTACCTTCGCCATTTCACAGCAATGTCAAACATATCTCTCCACTGCATCAATCTGGTTTTCCCATTCATTCGAACTTTTGAGTTTGCCCATGTCCGCTGCACAGCTTGCATTACTTCCAAAGCAGCCAGCCCCATTGCTGAACAACAAAGAATATATAGAACCAATTAGTCCACTCAGAGCCTTTCCATTGTATAGGGGGGAACTGAAGCAGCCAAGTTAACAGACCTGTTCAAGGGAACAGAAGTAGCTAGTGTTAATGCTGGTATTAAGACCTAGTAGCTCATGGCTTCCAGTCCAGAGCTAGACCATGATGCCTCAGAAAATATGTACCTATTAAGATACGAAGTGTGGTTATCTGTAAATTTTACATCTACACATTTTTATAGAATACATTTCAGATGAATGGAAATGTAAAGAAAAAGGTTTTACAACTGCATATCACTTTAAGAGTATATTTTTACTTAAACCACTGCAGCTGCATCACTGTAGGTAATGCACCTCCCGTATAACTGGTAGCTAGGTCTACGGAAGAATTCTTCATCGACCTAGTGCTGTCTACATCAGGAGTCAGTTGGCAAAGCTGCGTCCTTCAGGGATGTGGATTTTGCACATCCCTGAGACGTCATTATGCCAATAAGTACCCAGTGTAAAACAACCTTAAGTTTATCAAAGTGCTATCAAAGCAAGCATCGACATTTTTAGTTTCCATTCCCAGGTGGAAAGTCCCCCCACATACCTCTGTGTATTCTCTTATTTGGAAGGAATCCTGGTGTCTCATATTGCATCAGTGAACCCAGACGATCAGCCACACATACAAGTTCTTGCACTTCAGGTTTATAGCTTTCAAAATTCTGAAATAGCACATCCCTTGAAGAAAAAAATGTCACAAAGTAAATATCAACCACCATCTGCCATGATGGCTCCTGAAAACAGCTTAAAAACAATCTATTTGTGGTGATCAGTAACACAAGCCCAGAAAAGAATTAAAAGCAGTACCAAAAAACACACGTGTTGTAGATACACACACACAAACCAAACGAGGTGAAATTCTGACCCCAGTGAAGTCAATAGCAAAACTCATTCATCTCAACAGGAACAGTATTTCACCATCAGACTTAATTATTGCAAAAGCCTTTATAGTGAGTCACCTCCTCAGTGTATATTAATTCTGAATTTCATAGGGATCACAGGTATGGCATAAGAAAACATGAGGAGTAACACAGACTAGGGGTCTGATTCTGTAATTCCTTCTCGAAAATGCCAACTGAAGTCAGTAGACGTTTTGCATGCATAAGAAATGCAGGTTTGAGCCCATACCTACAAAATGACAAGTTTCTAAGCCATGTTGTGTGAAATGACCATAAAACTGAAGGCTAGTTTTCAGAGAGAGAGAAAATCTCATGTAGGGAAAAGGTCCACTTCCCTGATAGTTAAACTTTTAAATCCTAATCTGATAAAGCCTTTGCTTTGGTGACTGATTACCACCACTCTAGAGGTGGAGCGTAAGACACAATTTCATTCAGTCAGAGTTACAATTAATATATCTAATGTCTGAGTAACTGAGAAATTATACCCTTAAAAAAAATCTTAAATACTTAACAGTAAGAAAACTCCAAATTGAGGTTTCTACACTAAGGATGGATGTCCAGATGGAAGTCTATCCTGAGTTTCTCTAGTACTAAAGTGTTCTATAATCTAATTACTAATCCAGTTCCAAGACAAAATAAACAACAAAACAGTTAACATGGCTGTATAACCTGAATTATCTTTACTGAATTACATGGAACTAGAGAAGATCATTTTGACCAAGTTCTGATTCCACCTCTTTTTTACTGAGCTAAATCAAGCATTTGCAGCCCCTCTGAATTTGAAAAGTGCCCAACATTTTCTGTGGGCTTCAGGCAGTGTTAAACATTTGTGACAAATTAATCCTCAGATGCCATTTTTTGAAAAAATCCTACCAGGAATGCTCTAAATGGTCTGTCTAAAAACCACTCACTTTATATGTGGCTGCAATCCTGGCTGTTCTTCATAGTCTTCTATTAAAAAGGGAAGGTTTTTGGCCCAATGGTCCTTAAAGTTTCCAGGAAGATCTGTATCTACATTATATTCCGTAAGAGGGGTATCAAGATGGGCATGCAAATATCGAGAATATTCTGCGAAGGTAAAGAAAAACAATACAAGTAAGTGTTATTTTTGTTCTCGTCCAACAGTTACTTTCCCCCAAAGAAGAATTTAAAACAGGAGTATATATTTGTTAAGATATTTAAGATAAATACCTTACTAAATTAATCAATGTTAAACTTGATCCTAGCTAAACAGTTAAAAGTCTAGGCCAGTTAAGTGGTACCATAGTTACTTTTACTACTAAACCAAGACCCAAGTTTGATTTCTGGTCATGGCTTTTAACTCTGAACAAACAAGCGCCAAGACACCTATGAAGACAGCTCACTCAACACAGCACTCAGGTGAATAAATACATCTTACTTAAAATAGTTTTCCATAAGTGACTCTTACACTTAGGCAATTTTAGTCCTATGTCAAAGGACATTCCCCCCCCAACCGTAACTTACCTCGGAGGTATTTCACTTTTAGGTACTCTGGGCTAGCCTTCTGGCCTGGTAGTGGATCATTTAACATAACCTTGGTCTGAGCTTTTATGCCCTCATAAAACTGCCCCATTGCAACATGACTGAGACCTTTCATATACTGGCATACTTCATTATATGGCTCTAGCTGAAGACATCTCTAGAAGATTAAAGAAACAAGTCAATAAATAAATAAAAAAATTAACCTGGGTATCTTGGAACTGTCTAATATACATTACTAAGCTCTTTAGTCACAAGGCCAACACCAGGGAATGGTCTTTTACTTTCAAAAGTTGTCAGCAACTGTTTTCCCAATGACTTTTCTTCAACTGATGTTAAAAACAATTTAATTAATTGCTAGCTAAGATGAAGAAAATATTTTCATCACCATTACATAAAATGTAACAGTGTTGGTGAAACTTGATCTTGATCACACTTTCGGTAACCAAGTGATTTTGTTGAAGCTACACTCGCAGCTAAACAGTTTTCAGCACCAGATGAGAGGCATAACATGTCATTTCCTAGTGCAAACTGACCCTAAAAATAGGAGACATTTTTCTTAAGATGCAACTTTATACAATGTATCCACCATCAGTTCTTCTCTTCCACCAAGCATCATAGCTCTGAAATTCACGCACTGCACTACCATTACCTGACAGTCAATTCTGTACTACATCATGATAGTTTTAGCATAATGCTAGACAATAGGATACTTTAGAATTTGGTACCCCAAAACAAAATTCTCTGACCACATGGATGTATTAAACACTCAGGAGTTATCTGCATCTCTTCAAACAGCATTTGCTATTTAAACTGTTTTTTAAAATACAACAAGATCTACAAATTGAGTCACAAAGCAGGGACACATGGTAATTTACATAAAGATATACAATGTTCTAAATAAACAAAAAGGAAAGTGTGCTTGTTAAGACAGGGAAGTAGGGATTCTTAGACTTGGCTCTGTTCCTTGCTCTGCCGATGACTCACTGTGAGACTTTGGGCAAGTCATTTAACATCTGTGCCTTAGTTTCTGGATCTGCAAAATTAGAATATAATTTATCTACCTCATGGACAGGCACGTGTTTTTACAATTTCAGATGGATCACTCTGCACAAAAGTGTTAGCTTTTATTGTTCATGATGGAGAAAACTCAAAAGATTCAGATCCAAAAGTTCAGATGCTTATCTGAACCTTGAGATTACAAAATTGGCTACTTGTTTTATGAGAACAGCCCTCCAACCCCTTATGGAATTTCAAAACTTTGGGTACCGCTTCTGACCAAATTACTGAATAAAACCAATCTGAGCATTTCAAAACCTTATAAAATACCATTTAAGAGTCTAGTATTAACAATTGGTAAGTCTGGGGGAAAATGTCTCAGTTCCCTCCCATGCCTGAACTGATTCATCATTCACTAATTGTAAGACTACAAATCATGCTTACAAAACAGATTGTATACAGAATTGTATTTTACTTGCAATACAAATTTTCATTCATATTCAGAATGTGGAACATAACATTATTGTATTTCATTTTAATTGTAATTTGATAAGTATTAGGTCTAATTAAAAAATATCAATCCTTAATTTAGTACACATCTCTAAGGTCTACCTGTGCTTACCTTAAAATTCTTCAGTGCCTCATCTAGGCTACCATGATGGTAAAGCATCATTCCCCTGAGCTGTAACGTCTGAACGTGATTTTGATTTAGCAACAAAGCCTTCTGGAAGCTCTCCGTGGCAGCATCAAAGTTACCAAGTTCCCTAGGTAATTCCATAAAGTCATAAGTGAGGAACATAAAAAGCAATGGTGAACTTACAAACCTACTTTTTTACCAAATAATTTTAACGCAATCCAAATGAAGATATTAAGAAAAGATATGATCTAGCTATGGCTGATTTTTTTTAAATCACATTAGGGACAATTTCTTTGAGTAAGGTAAGAGTTCTGCAACTTCTTCAGCAGTGACAACCAAACTGTTGTTCACAATTCTTCACCTAAAGGATCTACTCTTGGATACAGAATCCCACTAGACCCTGGATTCACACAATTCTCTGTGGGCATTAACTATTGACTATGAAACTTTATGCATTTCCTGGACAGTTCTTCCTCAGAATTGACAAGAATGAAAGCCTCCTACAATGAGCACCCTTGAATAAGATACAATTGAAGACGTCCAGCTAATAGCCCCACCCCCAAGCTATTTATAGGATTCAGAAGTGTAAGTAAATTTTATGTTTTTCAGAAGCTGCCATTTGAAAAAACATGTGCCAGTTTTCAGTTAGTGGCCAAACTGATCATTACATTTAGAATTATTTAATTTCAGAAGTAGATACAGCCAATAGAACATGATCTAGTTTTAAAAATTAAATTAAATTAATATCCTTTTGATAAAACTGGAATGTAAAACCAAAGATTCTGAATTCAGTTTACAGTATCCAATTTTAATATATTAAATGAGTTCCAATCAACCACACACATTTAAGATAGCAGCATTAAAAATAAAGAATCAAAGCACATGCAGTTACCAAGCAGAAGAACTAATTTATATTTTTGAAGCTGGTTCATTAACTGATTAATGTTCATATTCAAAAGCCTTTTCAAAAGCAGATGATCTGAAAAAAGATACATTCTATTTCAACAAGTTATTGAATTTGATGCAGGAGTTACTGGGTGATATTTTAAGATTTGTGTTATGTAGGCAGTCAGAATAGATCATCACAATGAACCCCTTCTGTCCTTAAAAAAAATTCTATGAATTTATGATCTTATCGTTAGCTTAAAAGGTGATCTACAAATAATGTTTGAAAAATGTTGGCAAATAAAACTTTGTTTTCCAAATGACTTGAGAGAGACATTTTGGCATGTTTTTAATATTTGCTAAACTTTAAATTAGCAGACCGGAATAAGAAATGAAACAACACTCCTGCATACCCATGACTGCCAGCTCCTGTTCAGTTGCATATCCCAACACCCATTTTGCTAACAGTTGCCAAAACCCCCACTGACGGAGCTTGACTATATTAGAAAAGAAAGCAATAGTTGTGCTGAAAAACCTCCTAAAGAATAAAGAGGTTACTTTTCAAGAAGTTAATATCGTGTATCTTAATGGATACAGATTTACACATTCACTATTGGGGAAAATAAAACAGGACTTGCCTTACAGGCAGGCTCCAGCACTCAGCCATGGTGGGTATGATGTTACCAGGAAAGTGCATGATTAGATGTGCACCAAGGCACTGGTGATTGCATTGGGTCTGTGCTTGGCAAAAAAGACAAAAGGAGGTAAGTTTGAACTTAATGTGCTGAAATACTACTCTACCATGTCTATTTTGAGACATCCACTACATAACCTTAATAGGCTATTTTTTTTAAATATTCTATTATAAGGTTGCTTGTGCAATTGTTAATTCTGCCCCCTTGTGCATAGTCTTTAACTGCATGATAACCATACTTTTTCCCCCTGCAGGATCTCTGCCTTTTTTATTCAGTGGACAGGATGAATGGCGCTCAGGGAATGAAACAAGAGTGCACAATGAAGGAGGCTTTTTTCTGTAGAATCCTAGCCATATTTGTTACAGAAGTTGGAAGATGTGTAATGAATGAGGCAGGGGACTGTAGGAAGAGAAAGAAGCGTCTCATGGTGAAGACAGTTGAAGGCCATCCTGGAGAACTGGATTCTATCCCTACTCTACCATAGAGTTCCTATATGACTCTGAAGAAATCACTTAAACCAGGCTTTTCAGAGATGGTCACTAATTGTGTGTTCCTCATTTTCTGGGTTCCCAGCTTGAGGTGCTGGGGTCTGATTTGTAGCAGTGCTAAGCGTTAATAAATGTAAATGAAGTCAATGGGATCTGTGTTATGAACATTTAAAGGGCAATAAAATGTTTAATATTCCAGTGTCACCAACTCTTGCAATTTCCTCACAAGTAACACAATTTTGGCTGGGGGTTGAACCAGACTCACAATGATGCAAGAAGCTCCATCCCTCTCTTGAATTTCAACCCTGCCTGGTGCAAGGGCCCCACACCCTGCTATTGGCTACCTATCTCCTGGGAAACAGCTATAGGAGCAGGCAGATCTCTCTCTGCTCCACTCACATGAGCAGAGAGAAGGGAGAGGGAGCAGTCGACACCATTCTCACAGGAGGAACACAAAGCCCAGCAGTGCAAGGATGCTCCGCTTCCTTCTCCCTGCTGTGAAAGATGGATCAATCTTCCCTCTGCTCCTCCCCCTTCCCCTCTCTATCCCTGCAACACAAGGACTGGGAAGGGAAAGAGCCCCTGGACCTGCCCCCACTACAGGCAGCGAAGACTCATGAACCTACAGGAGCAGTAGATGTGGGAGATGGGAGAGGACAGAACTGATGCGAGGGCTGAGAGGGTTGTATAATGAATTGCTGGGCTTGGGGGCGAGGGAGCTGGTCAGATGGAGGGACAATTAATTAGAATTTTGGGATTAGAGAGATGCTGGAAGCTCTGCACCATCAGGGACACAGTAAAAGCTCCTGTTGTGGTGGCCAAAATCACCTTACTCAAATCAGGGAGAGCTGGCAATGCTAACTGCCACACCCACACATTGGGCAGAGTGTTAAAAAACAACAGATCAAAATCACAACATAATCTTTTAAAAAATAATCACATGATTTTGGGGGGGTTGACTCATGATTTTTGAACCTTTGGGGTTGGCAATACTGAATTACCTGAAAAAGTCAAGCCCTAGGATCCTTTAACTGGGCACCCAAACATAGGAGACATTTGACAATTTTTGCTTCCATTTTCCATGTATAGAACAGGAATAAAAGGGTTGTTGTGAAGATCAATGAATTCATGTCTGTGAAGCATCAATACTACAGTGATGAGTGTCACAGAAAACCCATGAGGAATTAATAATTGCAAATAATTAATAATCAGTGCAAGGTTTAGATGCTGTGGTAAATAAGACATAGGCAAATAACACACTGAATGATAAGGATAAAAACTTGTGAATAGGTGCACAGTGCATCCTGTGCACAAAATGAGGCAGGGGTCCTGTAGGAAAAAATAGTAGGTGATCATGGAATTCAAGACTATATTATAAAGTGTATTGCCAGGGGGCCAAATTAAGATTACACAGGCAACAATTTATATTGCAGTAGCACCAAATCACACAATGTAGGTGTTTTCCAAACATAATAGTCCAAAATATAAAAGAAAAAACTGACGAAGTACAGAAGGTTGTGGGGAAGAGAGGAAATACAATATACAGGCATAGTAGTCAGGATAATGACTGGTTTATGTATTATTAATTTTTTTAAATATATAACCTATCCACAACTGCTTTTCTACCTAGTTATTATCTGTAGATCACCTTTTTAAAGGCATATAAATTCAAAGCCTTAATAAACAAAGTGAAGTTCTCTTCTCATCATTTCCATATCATTATTAAAAGCAAAACTAAAGAATGACCCATTACCTAACTCCTGAATAAGAGTGCAATTTAAATTCCTTTTGAAAAACCTAATGTATTTATTTTGCTGATACTTAAAGCAAAAAACAACAGGTTGGTTTTTAAAAATAATTACTTCCCAGTTTTAGTGTAAGTATTTAGATTGCAAACACTTAAGGGCAGAGACCCTGTGTTTATATTAATTTATATAATATCTATCACACTTGTGGCGCTATATAATTAAGTCAAAACTTAAACATGCAAAAACCACTCATTGCTGTCTAAATATTATGATGATTTCAGAAACCATCTAGCAAGTTCTCATTATGAGAATAAAATATTCAACTGTGGTTCATAATGTTTACCCTACTTTATACAATATCACTTGGGGATATGTTTCAACTATGGTCCTGATAGAAGCCAAAAATCAGGTAAATGAGGGCCTAAGGGGTATGTCTACATGGCAGTTGGAAGTATGATTGCAGCTCGGGTAGATATACTCGTGTTAGCTTTAATATAGCTAGCAAGGCTAAAATAGCAGTGAAGACGTGGCGGCATGGACTGTTCAAGCTCTCCTGGGTACATGTTTGTATTGCCAGCTCATGCCGGGGCCCCCCCCAACACCACATCTTCACTGCTATTTTTAGCAGTGCTAGCTAGATTAAAGCTAGCAGGGGTATGCCTACCCAAGCTGCAATCACACCTCTGACTGCAGTGTAGATATACACTAAGAGACCTGTTTACTTTGGATTTATACTAAAACCTCTTTGCCTTTGTTCCATTTATATTGAGCTCAACCCTGAAGTGTTATCAACCATGCTATCGATAACTATCAACAATAACGCATCAAAATATAGAGAAACAAATCTGTGATTAAAGACTCTTGTGTTATTTTTATTGATATGTAGTGCTGAAAGTGTGGTAGAGGCTTTAAGCCAGTGGTATTAAAAAGCTATTTCTGAATGTGCTTACCTATAGGCCTGTCCCAGACTCTTATATGCATCTATGAAATCAGCTTTCTGCTTCAGGGCTTCTTTGAATGATTCAATAGCTTCCTACATAAAACACAAGTAGGCATCATGATTAGCTGTTATTAATTATCCCTGTCTAAAGTTAAATTCAATAACTTTAAATTTAAAGTAATTCAGTAATTACTAAGGATTTTGTGCTGTTATGTAAGACCTGTGGAAAGTTTGACCAAGGCGTTATACATTACAAAATCCAAAAGTGTACAAGTAAAATATTACAGTAGTTTGTGCTTCAAATCACACAATAAAAAAATGCTATAATCCTTTTTATGGCTATAATAAGCTATGAAGTAAGCAACTCTCCCAATACCACATGGAGCGAGGGACAGAACTCTCTTCTGCTGAGATTCAGTCCAATGTCTTAACTACAAGGCCATCCTTTCTTCCTCCAGATCCCCGCCTCACTCACAACACCCCTTTTAACTTTTACACACAGACTCACTTCACAGCCCTGCCCCTTATTGTTCTGATGTATTCAAGTGGCTACAGATTCGTGCTCAAAGCCCCACAGAGGGAATTAATTCCTTGTCTATACTTAAAAGTGGTCTGCCAGGATAGATATACCAGTATATTGCCCTCATGGAGATACAGCTTATACTGGCAAAAAAGAGTTCTTCTGCTGGTATAGTTTAAACTAATTGCCCAAATGGAATAAGTTACATTAGCAAAATATTTTTTTGCTGGTATAACTGCATCTACAGTAGGATTTTTGCTGGCAGAGCCATGTCAGTTGGAGTTCAAATTACTTTATATGGTCCAGACTTCATTAACCTAAACCTCAGAGTCATAGCTCATTAACTAGGACTCAAATTAATTCTCTTGATACTTCTTAGTTTAATGCTTTACTAAATGACAAACAACACAGGTAGGACTTCATTCAGTAGAAGAATTTAAGGCCCACTAAGCCTTTAGGCAAAGATGGGATTTAAACAAATGAATAGACGTGTTCTGATTTAGAGAACAGGTAAATGACGGAACTGGCAAATTACAGTATTTCAATTCTAGTTTGAGTGTGTTAAGAATTCAGTTACTGCACTAATTACAATCAAACATCTACTCCAGGATCTAATCTCATCAAGTCTCAAATTAATCAGGGTGGGTTTAGATCACAATTTAGATAGAAGTACACCAATGATAACCCAGGGTGCCATAGGAAGTGGTGGCGGTGATTCAGTAGGTAGCACATTTCTCTCAAGTCAGCACTACACCGGGGATCTAGTTCATTACCAAGGGCCACTGTGCTACTTTCAGATAAGATTTACAATAGACAGCCTGACAATTTAAGGTCCTTAACCTGCTCTTTCCTGATTTTTGATTGAAAGTCCAGGAATGGAAAAAGTATAGGGGAAAACAAGCAGCAGCTGGGAGATGGATTGGGAGGGAGGAACCCTGAGAAAAAAGCACCAGCAGCTCCTCCCACTCCAGTAAGTTAGGAACAGAACCGGTATTGCCAACCTCAAACATTCAAAAATCTGAGTCAGACGTTCAAAAATTATGTGATTTTTAGAAAATCCATTTTGTGAGAAGAGTTATTTGCCTTCTGTTTCAAGTCTTTGGAGGCACATGGCTTTTCCCTTCCATAATGTATGCATGAGAGTTTCAGGTTTGGCATGCATTAAATGCATATGTAAAGATCCCCATTGACTGCCTGGAGGGGACTCTCCTTACCCTCTCCTGATTCATGCGGTAAGGAAGCTACCAGTGTTTTCCTCTCCAGCCCCCTTCCTTGTCAATATTCCTAGGCATTCTTTTTCATTTGATAGAAAGAAATTTTGGACTTAACTGGACATATTTTCAGTGTCAGACCCTGGGTGTCAAGCACTTTTGAAAATCTGTCCCTATTTGACATCAGATATTCCATCAGTCACACGCATACCAGTGAGAATATCTGATATCTACACGGCACATATCTACATAATGCATCAGATATATTTTCAGTGAACCAAGAAGTGCCACTGGATTTAACAGAGTCTAAAAAGGTTTGGTATAATGATTTATCTCAGTCATGAGAAAAAACAAGGACACCGACAGAATATCTACAACAGCTAGAATATTTTATAGGAATAAAATAATATTAAAGGCATTGTTCTGTAAGTGGATATTTAAAAATAAATTTACCTTCAGAAGTCCTCTATGGAAAAAGGTTAAGCCTTTGTATAGCATAGCTATAGGCTGGTTTTTGTTCAGTTCCAAGGAGCGCTGAAAGTCTTCATGGGCTGTTGCATAGTCCTGTTGGACAAAAATAGCTTTCAGATGACATAGAAATTGCTAGATCTAGCTGATAAAGAGGAATACAAACAAACCCTCTTATGGTTACATGTATGCAATTTGCTCCAACGGAGTGATCTCGAGTTCTAGGTTTATACTAATATGCTGACTCAATCTCAACAGTGCTAATATAAAATGCCTCTTCTTTAGAAGGAACAAAGAAAGCAAATATCCTTAAGAAGGAAAATAGAAGGCATTCAGCTCCAGTACCATTTAAAGCAGCAGAGATTGCCATTTTGACTGACATTTGGCTAACTAAAAGGAATGTACAGCACAATTTATTTCCATCTTTCCTCTCATAGCAACTGCTGCGAGAAAAAAATGGGATGAAGTGAATGGAGAAACGGGTTGCAAATAGGCTGAGTGAAGTCAACTGAATAAATTGATTTTACATCATTCCCTTGGGATATCAGCTATTCAATGTGCATACCATTTTTGAGGCAACAGTATCTAAACTAACCTGAAGCCATGTCCTTAAAAATGCCAAAATAATAATACAGTAAAAGTTGTTTTATCCGGCATGTTGGGGGAAGATGGGGTGCCGGTAAGTGAAAAATGCTGATTAACTAAGAGGGAGGGAGTTTGGGTGCGGGAGGAGGCTCAGGCCAGAGGGTTGGGGTGGTGATTAAGAGGGAGGTGGTGCGGGGTACCGGATCCGGGGGGCATTCACCTTGGGCGGCTCCCCGCAAGTGACCTGTCCTGGCTGCTCTTAGTTGGAGGCGCAGCAGGCAGCTCTGCGTGCTGCTCCCACCCCGCCCCAAGCACTAGCTCCGCAGCTCCCATTGGCTGAGAACCACGGCCAATGGGAGCTGCGGGGGCAGCACTTAAAGGCAGAGGCAGCGCACAGAGCTGCCTATCGCACCTCCACCCAGGAGCAGCTGGGACAGGTCGCCATTTGCGGGGAGCCGCCTAAGATGAGTGCCCCCCAGATCTGGCACCCCGCATCCCAACCTCATGTACGCCCCAATCCCCAGCCCCGCACCCCCCCCCCCGCACCCAAATTCCCTCCCAGAGCTCACGCTCTACCTCCTTCCCGTGCCCCAATCCCCTGCCGGCTTCGCACCAACCATACTATAAACCGGTATTTAAATGAAGATCAGAAATAGAAATAAAGTGGAGTCGCATCATAGGCGCATTTAACTTACGCAATTTGAACTAAACGCGCTCGGCAAAACAAAACAAAAAAGAGAAAAACAACAATTTAAATACTGTACCTGTAGTGCGGGCAATTCCGCCCGCCATTCCACTCAATGAGCGTTTGACTACATGCGATTTTTGCCTTATGCGCAGACTTCAGAACCTAACCCCTGCATAAGATGCGACTCCCCTGTAGAGCTTTCTGGTTGGGGAAGTGCCGGATAAAACAGCTTGTACTGTAATAATTATTTTCATAGCAAGAAGATAGGATTTCAGCATTTTGCAAGGATAACAGATTGTTTTATATTGTTGGTCTGGGGTGTTCTCTCTCTCTCCCACTCTCTCTCACACACACTTCTGTATATTTTTCCTTTTTAAAAATGAGTATCCAACAATAATCCCCATGGGCAATTATGATCTTCACTATCAAAGCAAGTTTCTCTGTGCACCCCCACTAACCCCAGAAGGCACAAAAATAGTTATGAGATTATAGATTGTCTGCATTCATTTTTATACATCATATCTCCATTTTGCTCCTCTCCACTAAGTAATTCATGAAAACAAAATACTTTAAAGCCTCCTCTGATCACAATTCTCTAAAAAGGCAAGTAAACTACTGGTCAATCACAACTATTTGAAGATCAGTTTTCAATGGGGAGGGGCAAAATCCTTATTCTTTCATGAAAGTAGCATCTAATGGCAAAAAACTAACCTCAGATATGAAGTAAAGAGTACCTCTGTGCCTGTAAAGTCGTGCCGATGGCTGCAGCTGAATAGCTTTGGTGAGATCAGCCAATGCCTCACTAATTCGGCCCAGGGGAGACAATATCTATAAATCCAAAGTAAGCAATTAACCTAGAAAGAGTACAGAGTTGTCCTAGAGTATGCTGAGCAATCTTAGAACTGTTTTATCTTGCAATAGGTTTTTACTTTCATGCCTGTACAATTAATCTTGTTCTCAAGTATACACATAGTTTATTTTGTGTATTTACTAGAGCTGGTCAGAAAACAGAATTTTCATCTCACTGAAAATTCTGACATTTGTTTTTCTCCTGATTCAGGACAAAGTCAAAATCTCAAAATATCTCACAGAACAAAATATTTGGAAATATACTTGAATTTTGATAATGTCAATACAATATACTACATCAGAACAAAATGAGTTGAAATAGTCTATTCTGATTTTAATTCACTTTGAAACTTCTGTCAAAATAGTTGAAGTTGACACAATCAACTTTTTGATTTCAAACAAAATAGTATTTTCCAACAGAAAACTGTTCCACTGAAATGTTTTTGACCAACTCTAGTATATACACCCTTAGATATAAATTAAGAGAGTATTGCAAAACCACCATACCTAAAATAGCATGAAAACTGTGAATCAGAACTTTTTATTAGAAAAAAATGTACACACAATTATGTTGTGCTTTGACAGATGTTTATTTTCTTGATATTTGGAATGCAAAAAGAACTGAACATTTCTTACTCATCATTTCCTTTCTGCTAGGAGTGTCTCCCACATATTTGGATGTCTGAGCAGCTCCCCTTCTTTCTGCAGCTCACCAATGCAAATCAAAGTCTCAGAGCTATGTGCTCTGGGCCATTCCCCCTTTGATCCCACTTACTATCAGATGAGTTATTCCAAAGCCATAAAAACTTCTATAAACAATATTAGTAACAAACACTCCAGAGGTAACTAGACCAACTATGCATGACATGCATCTGACAAAGTGAGTATTCACCAATGAAAGCTTATGCTCCAATACATCTGTTAGTCTATAAGGTGCCACAGGACTCTGGTCACTTTAGACCAACTATGTACAGTTAACCATAAAATGTTCACATGGTAAAAACCCCATGCCAGTATCTGACTTTTTGGCTTACAAAAACCATTTGGGGTGGGTAAAATTGTGGGAGCCTCTACCAGCTGAAAGGAAACTGTCGGTAAGAAATTTTCGGTTCTACAGTCCAGCGTTTTCCACAAGTCTGGATGTCTGGGAAGTAGCAAGAGGTGAATAGATGTAGGGAGGGTTGTAGAAAAGGTCAGAAAGAAGATGGGGGGGGCGAAGGTATCCCTCCCCATTTAAAAGATTTATATCTGGGCTATTATCTCCAGCACCTTCCTGCCAAAGGGAGCTTCTGCAGATGACAGGAAGGCCACCTTATAGTGCTTGATAAAGGTAGCAGCTGTTGACCAGGTGGCTGCCTTGCCAATTGCTTGTGTGCCATTTGCTCGTTCTGCCTAGGAGTTAGCCAGGGATTGCTGGGAGCGTGCCCTGAACCTTTCCAGGATTGGACTTTCTGATGCCTTGTATGCCTCCATAATGCACAGACTAATCCATCTAGCAATGGAGGCTTGGAAGCTCTGGGTCCTTTGCATTTTGGGTGGAAAGACATGAATAGGGCACCCAACCTTCTCAAGGATTCTGTATGTTTGAAGTAGATTTTCAGGCTCTTCTGACATCAAAGGTGCACCATCTCTTCTCTGTAGGATGTTGTGACCTCAGATAGAATGAAGGAATAACCTCCTCTTGGGAAGCATGGAATAAACGATTCCAGAGTTCTGAGCACCACCGTGTCCTCATGGAACAAGCAGTAAGGTTCCTGCATAGATAAGGCCACCAGCTCCGACACTCATGTGGCAGACGTGATGGCTATCAGAAAGCACGTAAGGATAGACAAACAGAATGCTGATGCTGGTGTTAGTGGTTCGAAGAGATGACTTGTCAGGGCTCTCAGCACAAGCAACAGGTTCTTTGAAAAAGCAGTCTGACCACTGATTTGGCTAATCGGATTGCTCTAAGAAATCTGCCTACCTGTGGGTTCTCTACCAGACCACAGGATCTGTGCTACAAACAGTCACTTGGAGGAACCTCTTCTGTGTGGCAGACCCCCAAGGAGCCCCATTCCTTCTTAGGAGTAGGCCATGCAACCTCAATTCCTCTGAGACTGAGCCTCTGAGTTCCAACAGTCCTGTTTGACACCATGAGCTCTGCCCATGGAGTTTAACTAAAAGACTCCTGGTCAGAGACTTTTTACATTCTTCAGGGATCAAAGCACCTCAGCAAGCGTTTGCTGTGACCCAGGCTGTCTTTTCAAAACAGAGTAGGGTTTATTAGTCAACTAGAACACAGCATTGGGAAGTCCTTAGGTTAGCACGCAGAAATAAAGGTTAAGACAGTCTCCATTCTGGCCAAGCCAGCATTCCACCGCCAAGCACCCCTGGGGTCCATTATGGCTCTTTTCCTTGGTCTCTGTCAGTCCAAAGTGAGTGCTCGGTCTTGCCAGCAAAGGTAGCCCTTATTTCAGCCACCTGACACCTTTTGGTTCTTTATCCTCAGTCAGAGACATGCTGAATTCACATGCCTACCTGCTGGAATTTCCTGCTGTTAGATGTTAATTGTTCAGTTGTTGGGAATTCTGTTGTCCTTCCAGATTCGTCACTGATCCATTCCACCCCAGACAGCTACGTGACCCAACCACCTGATATCTCCTGCTCTGCTCCAAGAGCAGAATTAACCCTTTTGTACCTATTGGATAGCAATGCAAAGTATAGAAGGAAACTGAGGCATGCCCAGGCTTCATAAAAATATTACAGAAAATTCCCACGTTGTCACACCAGCAAACCTGTGGATCCTGCAAACCCCACGCTACTAAGGACAAACACCTGACATGCTAGAATGTTCAGTTAGGGACCTTTGTCCAAGCCTTCTTGGAGAAAGTTAAAAATGACCAAAATTCCTGAGATATGCCTCATGTTCCTGGCACTAGCCACAGACCCTGGACCAGACAGAGGAATACACTTTTAGTGGGGATATTTTTCTAGATGTAAGTAGTGTCTTGATGACTTTGGACGACAGACCCAGTGATACTAGCACTTCCTTTTCAATAGCAGGCTCTTAGCTGCAGCCAGTTCAGGTTCAGATGATGAAGAGGACGTTGCAAGAGAATGTCTTGTCTCTTTGGAAGTGGTGGCGGAGGTCCTATTTTCAGCTCTATCAGGTCTGAAAACCAGGGTCTCCTCAGCCAATGTGGGGTTATCAGTATTACTGACACCTGCTCTCGCTTTATATTTGGACCAATTTCCCTAGTAATGGGAAAGGTGGAAATGCCTAGAGGAAACTCTGCAGTCATCTGTGCATAGGGCATCGGTCCACATGGAACTGGGATCTACCACCCTGGTGGAGTATTTTGGTTTCTTCATATTCATACAATTCTCTAATGAAGTCAGCTGAGGGAAGGTTGGCTGATTAACTCAAAGACCTCATGATTCAGGGACCATTCAGAGTCGAGCTATCCACCTTTGGTTCAGGTCTCCCTTTTACATAAATCGCTCTGAGAGATAGGAGAAAGTGCTCCACCCACCACATAATTTCCATTCTTTCACGTGTAGCACTGGGCTCTTTGCTCCCCCTGGTTTGTTCACATATGCGATCATGAATTAGGATGTAGTTCCCCACTATACTGGATTGGAACCATCATAGTGCCAGCTTGACTGCTATTAGTACTAGGTGGTTTATGCTATGAGCCATTTCCTCCAGACTTCAGATGCCTTGAGCTGCTCGCATCCCCAGGTGTGCTTTCCAGTCCTCCAGGCTGGCATTGGGTTGTGAGAACCAGAGAATCTGGAAGACATAGGGGCATATCTTCATGGACATTGCCCTGGGCTGACCACCATTTTAAGAAGATGAGCACCTGCATCAAGACCTTTAGTGATACTTAATGTGTTCTGGGGAGTGGTCCCACACATTTAAAATGGAGCCTTGAAGGCACCTGATGTGTGATTGCACCCATGGATTGATCCCTGTGCACAACACTAGGAGGCCTAAAGTAGAAGGCTCAGTGCTTTGGTAGGCCTCTTGTGGCTCCAGAATAATGGAAGAAGGTCCTGAATCTTCTGGAACCTTTCTAGGGATGGGCAGATCTTTGCTATGAAGATATCTATGTCCATTCCTAAGTAAGGTATTTTTGGTGGATGGAGTCAAGAGGCTTTTCTTGACATTGGTAACAAAGAAGTGTACCTGCAGGAGATTAAGTGTCAAGGACACGGCTGTGTGTGTTAATGACTGAGATGGAGCTCTGATCAAGATGTCATCCAGGACTCCAGGAAGGGATACCAGAGGATATCCTGCAATGTGAGTCTGGCTGATTGCCAACAACTTCTTTGCAAAGACATTGGGGGCTAAGAGCAGGCGAAATGGGAACATCCAGTATTGATAATGCTTCCTGCCATAAGCAAACCTTAGAAATCTGCAGTGCCACAATGTGATAGAAATATGGAAGCATGTATCTGCCAGGTCCACTGAAGCCAGAAGATTCCCCAAGGCAGGGATGACACTATAGATGCCAGGGTCTCCATCCGAAACTTTGTTTTCTTCATCCACTTGTTGAACCTTTTAAGGACAAGAATGGCTCAGATTCCCACCATGTGCTTCTGAGGGAATACTTTCAATTGCTTCCATATCTAAGAGACAAGACATCTCATTCTGAATCAGATTGCACTTTATAGGGTTGTGGGAGATGGGGGAATGGATGAATAATGGATGGGGGGAGCCCGTTGCTCGAGGGAATATCCCTGGCTCACTATCTCCCTTACCCACCTGTCTGTAGTCAATGCAACCCACTCCTCCAGGAAACAGGAAATTCTGCCTGCCCTCTAGCTTCAGCTCTGGGCAGAGACCTATGTGGTCTTTGTCATAAAGAGGCTTTGGAAAGGGTGGTGCTCCCTTTGGGCTTTCCCCCAAAGCCCAGTTCCACAGCTCTCCTTTGAAGAATCTGCTCTGCCTTCTCTAGTGTATCTGAGAGGATGAAGGCCAAAAGGAGCCTCTCTGTCTGAAGGCCGGTCTGTACTCTCTACTGAAAGCAGTAAGTAGCACCAGGAAAGACTGATTTGATTTTTCCACATGGTCCGCCACTGCCCTGTCTAGCTTTTCCCTGAAAAGAAGGGAGTCTGTAAACCTGGCAGAACACAGAACGTGCTTTGAGTGGGTATCCATCTTCCAGGGATGGAGTGGTAGCTGATTCCTGGTTACTGAGCTGGAAACCATGGCTGTGGCTGAGAACCTCATTGCACCCCTTGAGGCCTCATCCATGAATGCTGTTGCCAGGGAAACTATTTAAAATAGAGCCAAAGTCAGGGTGATCTCTACTCTTTATGACCCTGAGATCTTTCAGCCAGGAGAGATCATAGCCTCAGGACCTAACTGAGCTACAGACAGAAAACTGGGTACAGCCTGGGCACAACTCACTATCTGCTAAGCCCAGGAAGGCGGTCTCACAAATGGAGAACCATTTAGATTTTGTTTGGTGCTTTTTGGGCTGCTCTGTCATGCCTGAGAGGTGCAGAGGAGCCAGCAGGGAAGACACTGTAGCAGAGGAGCAGGGTGGGTTAAGTCACCCTCTGTAAACCAAACCAGAGAGGAGGAAAGGGAGAACACTGCTCTCCATCCCCAAAATTACCAGAAAGCTCACCGAAGAAAATAGGCAGGAGAGACAGAACTACTGTCCACATGCTGCCATGGAGACAGAGAATCTGGTGGCAAGTGGGAGAACGGGAGAGTGGCCCGAGCACGAGGCACCAGGACTTTGATCCACCTTCAATAACTGCAGAGAGGAGAGAAGGAGCCCAGACACTGAGAATTGTGGGAGATGCTGGGCTGCAGAAATTGTGCACATTTTTGTAATTGACCACATTGAACATTATCTTCAGTTAAAAGTTACGGCATTCTTGATTAATCTCGTTTATGTTTCTGAACACAAAGTGCTACATTAACACATACTTTGAATGCTGGATGTTTTAACTGGCAGCCATAATGCAATAGGATTGAACTTAGGAATTTTTTGTAGTAGAATAACCATAACTGAACAGGGTTTTTATGTACTATTTAATTCATTACAACAAGTTACAAAGAAAAGTATGATTCTGCATTATTCAATATATACAAAGCTAAACACTTGTTTATGTCAATTACCTGCCAATCTATGTGGCTTTCGTCACTACACATTCTATACAAGTTTTCAAATACCATGAAATATGTACTTTTCTTGTAGCAAATATGTATACTTTAAAAGCATTTAAACAGGGAGATATATCTAGTGGAGAAAGCAAGAGTTTTAACAATTAAAAAGGTGAATGAAGCCAGAAGAAATACTTTTAAATATTTGAAAAAGAGTTGCAATTGGAAAGTCTGAGAAAGAAAAATCTCACCTCTGCTCGCTGTTCAAATACTTCAGGGCGATCTGGTTCCAGACTAATTACTCTGCTCAGCTCATACAGGGCAAGCTCAGCATTGTTTATGTCCTTAAAAAGAGAAATTAAACTATATGAACAGCCAGTGCATACTTTATTAAGTGATCTTAGAGTTACACTAATAATTTTTAAGGACAAAGATCAAAAGACAATCAATAAACAGTAACCTCCAGCCATCAAAGTACTTCAATGTCATTTCTAATAGGGATAAGATACTCTATATTGCAAGTACACCTCTACCTCGATATAACGCTGTCCTCGGGAGCCAAAAAATCTTACCGCGCTATAGGTGAAACCGCGTTATATCAAACTTGCTTTGATCCACTGGAGTACGCAGCCCCACCTCCCTGGAGCACTGCTTTACCGCGTTATATCCGAATTCGTGTTATATCAGGTCGCGTTATATCGGGGTAGAGGTGTATTAACTGAACAAGCTGGGTTTGTATACTAAAACTTAACAACTAAAACTTTTATCCATATGCATCATCTGCAATATTTTGCAAACAGACCCCCCAGTGTTTCATCTTCACTTACTGGGGTTGCACCGCAAATATTCTTTATACAATAAGCATTACGTTTTAGTGCTCAAAATCTCTTCACAAGAATCGTGGTACTACGAAGTGCATTTTGTCAGCTAATATAAAGCCATCGTCACACTCCCTTGTAACCAAAAAATATGAAGATCTACAACGTGTGCCATAAAACGGTTTTGTCTGATTCAGTTTACACTATTTTTTTTCTTGCTGAGTAAAGCAGTCCCAGCAGAAACAGCTACAGCCAGATAAATGTGACTGGAGTTCCTTCCCTTCTGTGATATAACAAGCTCCTCCTGACACTATTTCCCAAGAAAGAGCAAAGCTTTATCTGGAAGAACAAATTAGCAATTCATTAGCTGCATCGGCCAGAAAGGCCAATGCTGTGTTTCATAGTTAAGGACTTTCAAAAATCAAGTTAACTGAAAGACATCCTTATCTCCAATAACCTAGCTGAACCATGACAAAACTAGCTGCAAAGTCTACACAGATAATATTATATCTGGTTCATAAGGCCTCCTCTTTTTATCCCACAAGTCTCTGGAGAAAATATTTCCTTAGGCCTTGTCTATACTAAACTTTTCCCTAAAGTTTACCACCATTATCACTACTGATTCACCTGCAACAATGATGGGAACTGTGTGGAACCACTAATGCTTTAAACCAATGTCATCTAGACCTTTTGATTATCTGGGTTAGAAAATATGGTGGCATTCCCAGTACTTCCCCTACCTATCTAAAGGTTTTGCAGTACTGCCACGCATTATCCTAGTACCAGAGTAACTTACACATAAAATAGATTGGCAAAGTCCACATTAGACTTTATAGCTTTTAACTCTTCTGTTGTTTTGGGCTAGAAAAACTCTACTCGAGATAAGGGTTTTGTTTTGTTTTGTTTTGATTGGTTGGTTCATTTGTTTGAGTTTTTGGGAAAGGGAAGGAATTTTGAGTGATTTGGAGCTTTTGCCTGAACCTTTTGCCCATGTTTAGAATCAAGTCAGGAAAAAAAAACTTCAAAATATTTCTCACAGAAGCCATCTTTTGTGGAGTGGACTTTTTTTTATAATCAGCTGCCAAAACCAGAGAACTTTTTGCTGAGACAGAAATGTGAAGATCACAGAAAGTGAGTACCTGTCAACCTTCTCTAGCACACAGTGGTTTTGCACAATGGGATTTTCCACTGAGTCATCCAATTAATCTGGACTGGAGGAAGTCAGAATTCTAAAAGCCAATTTCAGCTTCCTGACAGGATCTGGATACGTTAATTATACTACATAAAACTCATAGACTCATAGACTCATAGACTTTAAGGTCAGAAGGGACCATTATGATCATCTGGTCTGACCCCCTGCATGCTGCAGGCCATAAAACCGTCCCTACCCCTTCCCTGGACTCTGCTGTTGAATCCCAATCCTGTTTTAGGTGACTTCAATCGGCAGAAACCCTCCTGCTAGAGATCCCTGCCCTATGCTGCGGAGGAAGGCGAAAAACCTCCAGAGGCTCAGCCAATCTGCCCTGGAGGAAAATTCCTTCCCGACCCCAAATATGGCGATCAGTAAGACCCCGAGCATATAGGCAAGAGTCTCCAGCCTGACCCCGTCAGCCATTATACAATTTACCTACCATTTCTTGGTTTTCCTTGACTACTATGTTATACCATTAAACCATTCCCTCCATAAATTTATCTAACTTAATCTTAAAACCAGACAGGTCCGTCGCCCCCACCGTTTCCCTCGGAAGGCCGTTCCAATATTTCACCCCTCTGACAAAGGGCTATTTTTTAAAATCTATTTTTCCTTACTAATTTTTTTCAATCATTAATAGCCAACTCTTCAAACTCTGGATCATTGTGTTGGTCTTTACCTATTGATCTTTATATTACAAACTGCTTTGAAAATGGCTCAATTAGGTGCTATTGTGTTAAACAAGAAAAGCTCTGTACATTTCAGATACTTATTATTTAACAAAAAAAATAAAATAAAAAAAAACAAATTATTCATGTTAGTGCCACTGAGGACTTGAATCCAAGAATGGGATATGTATTTAGGGATGACCCCCAGGAGGAAGGGGAGCAACAGACACTACAGAACATAAATAAGACAATTCAAAGAATACAAAATAGAAGCTGCTTGAAACAGCCCAAACAGTAATGCCATCAGGAGCATCTCACTCTATGTTTGCTAAACAAAGTAGCTGGTCCCCCTCTACCACTTCTTACCATTCTTCAGGGATCTCCATGAGGTTATGCACACACACAAGATTTTGATGCCTGACAAGTATGGTCCCCAGTCATATAGCATCTTCAGATAAGAGGAAGAGGATGTTTCAGAGAAAACATTAATAGCATGACTATACATACTGAAAGCCTTTGGAACTGTATATATGTTTAATAAATTCTAGTTGATCTAGCTCCTGTAATCTCTTACAGTTTGTAGGCAAGTACTTCTGACAATCATTTAAATTATTAAATACTCACATGTAGTCCTTTTTTCCCATATGCTATCCCTCGTCCATAAATAGCACTAACCAGCTCTGGATCTTCCTATTCAGAGCAGAACACAAGTAAAACAATCTTTAAAAAAAATTAGACTAAGTGAATCGAAGGTGTCTTTCTTCAGCTGCCTACTTTTACTTAATGCTCAGTGTTTAAAATTAGCAGGCCTTAGTCATGGTCTCCAGGTAAAAACACAAAAGAGATTATTATAATCCATCATCATCACAAGCTCATAACTTACAATTTATAAGCTGAAAATGTCCATGTTTCATGTCTGCCTGCAGGGGAATTACTTGGAAAATGAGCAAAATGTCTTCACCAAATCTGAGTAGAGTTAGTGAGGAGAAATCCCTTTTCCCATGGTAAAAATAATTCTAACCACACAGTTTTTTTTACATGAAAGCTATAGCAAAAATACCCGATATTAAAATGCGGCATGGGCAGTCATCAGCAAATCAACACATAGGTAACTTTTGTGCTCATTTTCAGAGAGTCCCACACCATAGGACGTACGGGGCTGTGGCCAGCCAGGTGCCTAGGCCAAGGCAGGGCAACAGAGAGGAGAGTGTGCACGGAGTCCCCAGTGGTTGCAGGGGCGGGGAAGAAGCACAGCCCCACCCTGATGCTCTTCCCCTCCTCCTCTCCCTGATCGCTGGGGACTCCCTGCATGCTCTCCCTGCTACTGCCCTGGATACCTAGCCAGCTGCAGCCTTCTATATTTTAGATCTTCTAGAGCAGTGATTCTCAAACTTTTATACTGATGACACCTTTCATATAGCAAGCCTCTGAGTGTGACCCCCCATATAAATTAAAAACACTTTTGTATATATTTAACACCATTATAAATGCTGGAGGCAAAGCGGGATTTGGGATGGAGGCTGACAGCTCACGACCCCCCACGTAATAACCTCATGACCCCCTCAGGGGTCCCAATACCCAGTTTGAGAACCTCTGTTCTAGAGCCTGCAGGAGCAAGAGGCTCTGGGCAGGGAGAGGGAGGCAGGCAAGGAGCCCTGGGCTGATCCATGCCATGGGTTCCTCCAGGAAAGGAGCCAGCCAGGTCCTGCTACTGCCCTGGGTGGGAGCTGCCCCCTCCCCCGGGTGGCCTGATCCACACTTAAAACTTAGGTTGATCTAGCTACGTCACTCAGGGGTGTGAAAAATTTTGCACCCCGAGCACCATAGCTAGGTCAACCTAACTCCCAGCTGACAAAAGGACTTCAGCCACCATCTCTCAGAGAGGCGCATTACCTACATAGATGAAAACCCTTCTGCTGATGTGGAAACTGTCTACACGACAGAGGCATAGCTGCAGTGCCACAGCTGTGTCACTGTAGCAGCTGTAGTGCAAACATACCCCCAGTGTACGTATAAACACATATGCCATTAGAAAGAGTTAAAAAAAAAAAAAAAAAAAACCACACCACATAGCAGGATGCTATTACATTACAATGCCAAACTTTTTAATGGCATTTTATAGCCTACCCCGGATGTATTTTATAGATGTATTGGCTTAAAAAGCAGGCCTATGCTTCAGTCAATTAGACCATCTTATCTATAAGTATACATATTTATAAATCAAGTATGACTAAGCTATGATACCCTTTTTAAAAAATTGTCAGCCTGCCATTAAACAATCTGATAAAATAATATGGACTCCACTCCATCCAATCAGAAAAAGAATTTATGCTAGAGAATAAATAACATTTTGCTTAAATATTACAGCAGCCAAGTTTTTAACTGAGAACCCAGTATTAACCTGGGATGGAGTCTGGTTTATAACAACATGGAGCTCCCATAATGCCAGTGCCACATATGAGGTTATTCTGCCAGTAAGTTACTGGCAATATGTTAATTATAACCAAGAATGTAGTAAAAAAAAAAAAAAAAAAAAATCTCAATCTAATACACTAAGAAGTCCTAATCAAGTGAACTTTTAGGAAACTGAACTGTGCAAAATAAAGTATGTTTTTTGTTCTTTTGTAGCTATTCCTTCTAAAACAGTTAAGTAAATTGGCTTACTTTTTACTAGTTTATTAGGAGACTGAGGTAATGAGATTTTTTTAAAACCACATTTATCCATTGTATTCATTTTCACATCTGATAACAGAATCTCTCCAATTTAAGTCCTGGGATTTATTAAGAGTTAAGTATTTTATCTGCTTTGTCAGCCACAAATGTTATAATGGTTCTAAGATAGAATTTTATAACAATCTGTATTTTATACAAACCAATTTCCTCAGTGATTAATTTCAAGGTTCATCATCTTTAAGTTTAAAATTACAAAACTAGAACAAGCAAACAGTTACCTGTAGCATTGTTGAAAAATGTCTTATTGCTTCATCATATAGGCCGCTGCCAATCAACACGTAGGCAATTGCTGGCAAAGCAAGATTACAAACATTAAAATAAAAGCAACATAGATAACATGTCAAATTTTCAAATATTCAAAAATTTGGTCACATTTAACAAAATGTAAACTAAGTATCTTACTGTAAATCACTTAGCACAAGGGGATCCCAATCCCAAATATAGCCACTAGATGCTATCATAGTTATAGGCAGGGCTAGTTGCCTAGAAGCCAGAGGGACATGCCGGTTGCTTCCGGGAGCTACACGGAGCCAGGGCATGTAGGGAGCCTGCCTTAGCCCCGCTCCGCTGCCACTGGACTTCTAGCAGTCTATTAAAATCTCCCGGATTGCTTTCAACAGCCACCGGGAGATCAATGCAGATTCTGGTAGACTCCTGGCCAATCCGGGATGGTTGGCAACCCTAGGTTGGGGGCAGAGAAGAGAAACTAGGACTGGCTGAGCAATGATAGCTGGAGTGTAAGACGGAGGGGAGGCTGGTACTGACTGGACAAGGAGGATGGGAGCCGTTGAGGGAAACAGGGAGGGCGAAATACAGATCAGATGAGGAGCCAGAAGAGACTGGGACTGGCTGGACAAAGACTGGGACTAGGAACCAGCATCAGGGGAATGGGAGATGAGCTGACAGTGAACTGGGGTGCAGAAGGAGAACTGGGACTGGTTAGGGCAAGGGTATGCACTAGGCAGAATGGGGGCCAAATCAGGACCGCCAGATGCTTTTGAATAGACTGTGAAATTTTTTTGTTTGTTTGTTTGTTTTTGTTTTTACTTCTTATTATCTTTGTTATTATTTTTGTATTTTCTCTGGAGTCTGGACCTTGACTATACCTTGACAAAAAATAATTGATTGCCCTGGGGTTAGGGAAAGTCTGGGACAAGGAGCTAGGAGACTAGGACTGATATAACCTTAATTCTGTCATTTCCTAACTTTAGAGAGCTTGACTTTGAAACCTTAACATTCCAGCAAGTGAGTGAGTAATATAAATAAGAGGATGGTATTGTGATTAAAGCACAGTATAGGGAGTCAGTAGCCTTGGGTTCTATTCCGCCTCTGACACAGGTTTATTATGTATAATAGGAAGTCACTTAGGGATTATTTTTGAAAGGTTCAGGGTGTCTGCTCCACAAATTTAGACGTGGGTACTCAGAACATCTGAAAATCAGGCACCTAGCCTTCCTATTTCAGTTTCCTTATGTGTAAAATTTTCTCCATATCATAAAAGATATTGTGAGGCTAAATTTATTAGTGATCATAGAACAGTTTGAAATCCTCAGATGGTAGACATTATTACACATGGATTAGTTGAATTTTTGCTTATTATTAAGTGATGATATGGTCAGTATAGAATAAGACACAAAGACAGACCCTGTGCTACGGAGCTTGGAGTCTAGAAGATACACAAGATAGGTCCACATTGGGAGACATAAATGATGATGATAGGTTAGAAAGTAGAGGGCTTTTGTTGTGGCTTTTCCTAATCCTGTCTTCTGCACTTATATAATGTTGGGCCATTTGGACAATGTTATTTTTCTTTTTGAAGATCAATACCTGCCCTCCACAGCTTACGGTCTGGTATAAAGAATAGTCCACACCATTTCAACTGCAAATACTTAACTAAAAAAATACTTCACATGAGAGGCTACTGTGTTTTTTCCACTTGTTTACTCAACAGTGGTATGTCATGTTTCTTGGAGAAGATTGCAAAACTTCTTAGAATGGTTTAGATAACTTACTTTTTATAGTTATATTGGAGAAAAAGTCTGAACTTATGGCAGTATTTATGTTGCAAGTGTCAGGGATGAAATTTTACACATTTATGATAAAACACTTTTTGTAGGTCTTCTAAATAGGTCTGGCAGCAAGCTCTTCAATAAAGTTTAAGAGCCAAAACCTGCTCTTGGATACACAGATGCAACTTCTACTGAAGATAATGGGAACTGCATGTGCCCATCAAATTGCAAAATTTGGCTGTAGTAACTTAAGATACAAGTTTGTTTGTTTGTTCAGAACATCTTATAACTGCAGAGATTGAGACAGCTAAAGTTATCAGAAACTTTTTTGTGTATGTGTTAGTTTACCTTGACAGCTGTATTGCTAAAAGGAGTTACCAAGGCTTTATTTTTCAAGCATCAGAAAAGTTATTAGTAGAAACTCAACATATTAAGTTTATTTTAGGATGCAGTACTTGGTGGAGAGGTATGGCAGACATAGGCTTTCAGTAAAATATTTGTTTTTGGTGACAGCCCAGCTAAGTTTGTCAGAGGAGGAGTCAGAAAAAGGCAGTAGGAATTCAGGCTACTTCTCAATTTCTAAACAACCCTTTATTAAGCAAGATGAAAGCAACAGTTTTGTTAAACTCATTTTTCTAACATGTTCATCTATCACCATGACATAAATACCTAGAATATGTAGTATATTTTTCAGTGAGTTTAGTGTTTGTGAAAGGTGCTGGATATATATCCCTAGGGAACAATGACCCATTTATCCACAAAACAGGTAGAGATTGAGTACAGATTTTCCCATGCCAAAAGTTCCCAACCGACTTGGAGGGATAATTTCTAGGGACAAGAGAACCATTCTTCAGCCTATTCAACCCTTGGCATCTCAGCTGAGATTGCCAACAAAGGTGCTAATTAACAGCAATCTCGATGTTTTTCTGTCATGAAGAACCTGGCTTTTGCAAAGCAAACACATTCAGGTGGCATTGTTGCACGCCATTGCTGATGTAAAGGAAAGAAAAAAATACAGATACAGGTGGACAGTGCTGTCATTGTGCGGAGACATTTCTTAATTTTGTCCTGGGAATTGGTTTAGGAGAGGGCCAGCCCAACCTGCACCATTATTAACATGTGTGCACTGGGCAGGGTGAAGTGTTTGTTTATCCTGTATAGGGATATGCCTTTGTATATATACAAAAATCGTCACTATGCATACACCACATGAGAATCAGTTAGGAGGTGAGGCTGCACACAGTATTGCTGCAGTATGAGGAGTGAAAGGGACCCAATGGCAACTAGAAAGGCTCCTTGGATTTTCTTCATTTGTCCTTCTTCTCTGCCAAATTCTTAAATCTACTTCATTAGCCATCATTCATATGGTATCACAATCATTCCCAAGATAATAAACTATTGTCACATAAAGGCAGACTGATAACTGAATACACTAGTTTTGTGGGAAAGAGAAGGATTGGGGAAAGGAGCAAAACAGTGAAAAGACACTGCCTAGAATGTTGTAGGCGATATGAGCAGTGCACGCTTTGAGGAGTCCCCACACAATTCACATTTCTTCCCCTAAGGTTTACTAGAGCAGGAGAAGCACAAATAGGAGGACCTAGGCTCAGAAAAATGCCAGACAGCTAGGAAACTCCTAAGAAGACACTCCCGAAAAGATCTACCTAAAGGAGGAGTAGGGCAGGTCGGATGACAGGCCATGGAGCCAAACATGGGAATGGGGTTCCTTTGACATTGCTGCCTGGGCTCCCATGTGGCAAATGCTGAACCACTGGAGGGGCTGAAAATGTACTGCTAGACTAAGGAAGTCTCCAACCTTCCTCAAAATTCTCCCGAGAACTTTCCCCCTACCAGACAGAGACCAAGCTGAAGCAAGAGACAGAGAAAATGGCAAACAATTCAAAAAAACAAAAACATAAAAAAACCCTCAGCAGCACAGGTTTCCCTCAGATACCTGTTTACAAGACATCTGCCTCTCAGCACAGAAGCAGAAGGCTGTAGAGCAACGTCACAGCAGTTCACCAGGTGCACTTCTAGAGGGTGCCAACAAGTAGACTGCATAGAGAAAGAAATCCACAAGAACCTCCCACCAGCTTATCAGACTTAGAAAAGGTAGGAAAAACAGCAGTTCCAAGCTCCATGGAGCAGCAAGTTCGCTTGAGAGAAAGCTTCTCTCAAACATCCAGAAAATCTTCAGTTATCAACCATGACAGGAAAGAGAAGTAGAAAGAGTTCATGAGTGTTTAACAGGGTTTGGGAAAATATTTTCTTCACATTTGCATGACCAAATGAATGGTGAAATTTCCTACTGTGCAGAGTAGAAAGAAGTACTATGAGGAAAAAAGGTACATGATGTTCTTTCCACATAATTAAAAACAAAAGGCTGAAATTTTATTGCGCAGGAGTGATAAAAGTGATCCTAAAGCATCCATCAGAATTACCAACTATAATTTTACAGTATCAAAACATTGTGCCTCTGAGTGGCATCTAGAACCACCCCCATAAACCTTATATAATTATCTTACCCAAATCTTCATTTGTGTTGTCATTATCAGTGGCAAATGGGAATCGCTTTTGTTCTGCAAGTGACTTTGCTTGGCTCTGTAAAACATTATGGTTTTAACGTTTAGCTGACAATAGCAAAAAAAAAAAAATTCCTACAAAATCAGAATTTAGCATTGGACAATTTAAGGCTTAAATCCTTAAAAGAACATCCGAAGAAGTGGGCTGTAGTCCACGAAAGCTTATGCTCTAATAAATTTGTTAGTCTGTAAGGTGCCACAAGTACTCCTGTTCTTTTTACGGATACAGACTAACACGGCTGCTACTCTGAAACCTGTTAAAAGTAAAGGTTTCAGAGTAGCCGTCGTGTTAGTCTGTATCCGCAAAAAGAACGAGGAGTACTTGTGGCACCTTAGAGACTAACAAATTTATTTGAGCATAAGCTTTCTTGTTAGTGTCTAAGGTGCCACAAGTACTCCTTGTTCTTTTTTCTTAAAAGTAAAGCATATGTGGACCCAGCTGCAATGGAAAAAATGTTGGTCAGCAAGGAGGAGGAGAGGAAAGGCCTTGGGAAGAAAATCTTATTTGGAGTAAGACTGGAATGAAGGGTGAATTGTCTCAAATTGCCAATTATTGACTTCCTCTAAAAAACAATGACATCATTTGTTTGTTAAGGGGTATAAAAAGAGTTATGTGTGACGGGTTGGACCCCTTGGGAAGCCACCTGATGTGCTGAGATACCACTGAGTCTACCTGTTCTGCCAGCATGGGTCCCCTTTAACCTGTCTTGCTGAGCCAGGCTCTCAAAACCTCCTCTAACACACACACAGGCAGGGCTACACCCAGCTGCAGATCGGCTCTGGGAAGATTCAGCTTAAGAGACTTGCTCCAGCACTCAGATGTCCACCTTCCTTGGAGTGCGGACCCAAAGAGATATTATGAAATTGCTGCCCCCACACCCGCAATGTGGAGAGAAGTACGCACACTTCTCCCCACCCCAGTTAGAAATTACAGAAACTAGGTTTAATAATAAACAAAATAAATTGTATTAACTATTTAAAAGGCAGGATTTTAAGTGGTAAAAGGAGAAACAAACAGAACAAAGCAAATTACTAAGTAAATAAAATCAAACATGCAAACTAAGCTAATTTCAGTAAAGGAATTGGTTACAGATAGTATTTCTCAGCCTAGATATTGTTGCAGGCAGTTTGCAAAGTTTCTGTGGTTCAGAGTTCCAGTTATATTCCTTTTTAGACTGGACCCCAGTCTCAGTCTGGACTCCCCATCTTGCTTTCCCTTTTGCAGTCTTTCTTCTTGGGCAGACAGGCCAGGGAGAGGAGTCCTGTCTGCCTTACTCCCCACCCTTACATAGGATTTACATAAGGCAGGAATCCTTTGTTTCCCAAACTTGACCCCTGCCTTCTTCCCTTACAGTGGAAAGTTACCATAAATCCCAGGTAATGTTTAGTATCAAGTGACAAGACCACCTGACTCTGTAGTATCACAGCCTCCATGAGTCAGTGGCAGTATGGAGCATCCACAGGAAGGCCAGGCTTTTCACAGCTCATTGTCCTTGCTGATGGGCCATCCGCCCCGTTTGTCTTTTCCATTGTTACACCTGAAGTATTAGCAGTGGGCGTCACCCAAAGTAGGATAGTAGGAATACAGATACATAGTCAATATTCCTAACTTCAGATACAGAAATGATACAGGCATACAAATTGGATAATCGCATTCAGTAAATCATAACCTTTCCAATGATATCTCACATGAGCCATCTGGCATAAAGTATATCTCAGTTATGTCATTTTCATATGATAAGCATATTTTCATAAAGAATATGGAATGACATCACATTATGAATCTAAGGTTTCTTTGCTAGACCCTATTTGATCATGTTGGAGCACACCACAATGAGATGGTTTTCCCTTGGTCAAGTCTATTTAGTAAGTATACTGATCATATGCTTATGAATACTTTGTTACTGTATTGGGTGAACTGACTGCTTATTTTTAAACTGCTAGGCATGTTCAGAGCAATGCTAGAAAATGCCATTTGGCCTTTGGACTTAAAAACATGAATTTTTGGTAAAATTAGTGTCTTATGGTCTCTCCCATAATATTAATAATTTCTAATATTAATAATAATTCCGACATCTAGTAAATTGATACACAAACCCATTTCTCTCACATCTACAACCAATTAGCATTCTTATTGTACATAATAAAACAGTATACAGCATACCAGAATTTTTTCAGTATTGAGAGAAAGCAGAGATTCACAGGATGAAGACCCTCTTAGTTCACAGTCTGATTCATGGAAGTGCAAAAGTGGTGAATCTGCAAAAACAAAAATTTGAATTATCTCTGGATAGTCTACTTGAACTGTTATACTTAAACAGGGTATAAATGTATCAGATCATGCAAATGACATGTTTCCTCATGCCAACCCCACCTTTTAAAAATTCCACTACAGAGCAGTCCCATAGAGTAGGATTGTTCATATGTTCCATACATCATGTTTGTTCCAGGAGTGATGGCAAGAAGTGCAGTAGCTGACATGAACCTTGTTATACTATTTCTGCCTATGGAGCAGACCAAAATTTGTGTGCAAGAGTAGTAGCACAGAGAAGCTGGATGGGGAGAAAACCAGGAGATGAGGAGGGGGGGGGAATGTGAGGAGGAAGAAGTGTGAAAGTGATTGGGAAAAGCAGTGCATGTCAGTTTGAGACTATTTGGTCCCTCATTCTTTGAGCCAGCACATTCAGGTCCTAGGGAGAATCACTGGATGGGTCTATGTCCAGCCTTCAGATGGAGGAAAGGTGTCTGGTATGCTGGCCAGCAAACAGTGGGGTAAAGACTGGAAAGGGATAGATGAGAAAGATTAAGGAAACAAGAGTAGAAAGAATGGTAAAAATAAGGGATGGGACACAAACACATGAAAAAGTAGCAGTTAAGATATTACAGTGAAAGGCACTATAGAAAGTTTAACATGAATAAAAATCCAAATATGGAATCCACCCAGAAAGAGTATGTAAATGGGGTGGGGAAGTGGGGAAGAGCAAAGGGAAGAAAAAAAATAATACATTGCGTAATTGTAGAAATCAAAATAGAATCTGAGGCATTACAGAGTTTAATGACTACAGTTAACTGGACTGACAGATACAAGAAACTAAAATAAAAATAATCTTCACCAGTTTGAAATATTGAAGAAGGCAAAAGACTTCTACCACATGTGCAAGAAACAATATTAACCCTTTGCTTATCTACTGCAAATAGCAAAGTTTCAACAAACATTTATCAGTGGAAAGGCAAAAAACTCTGTAAGAGCCTTCTTGTTTCAATTTTGTTAAGCTGTTGCTCCTCCTCTTTACTATTGTAGGAAACATCTTACTTGTGTGTCCTGATTATAAAACCCAAACAAAAATGGTATAACCAGGTAATTCAGAGAGAGAGAGAGATCAACAGAACAAAAAGCAACACAGTCTATTTATAAAATACAAGTTGGAACAGCAACTAAAAATTAGTCACTGCAAGTAGAAAATGAAGTTATAGTTCTAAATGAACCATAAACGAAACTTGGGGGGAGGATTCTCATAACAGGAATTATACTGTTTGAGGAGCCCAAGATTCACAGATTTTAAGACCAGAAGGGACTACAATGATCACCTAGTGTGACCTTCTGCCTAATGCAGGATATAAATTTTCATCCAGTAATTCCTGCAATGTGCCTAATCTGCATAAAGAATCAAGGTGAAGGGGTGGAGTGCCGTGCCATTACATTAGAAGTATTTACTATGCCAGTGAGCTACAATTCAACTACTAGGTGTTTAATGATTAAGTTCTTTGCGTAAGGATACAAGGAAAAAATTAGAGTGGACTATCTGTTACAAATCACAGGATAGAGAGGACATTTAAAAAGATATCCTGGACCAATTTACAAGATTCTCAAAACTCTTAAGATTAAATCTATTTATGGAGGGATTTCACTACCCATAAATCTTTAGGTTAATAAATACTGTCAAACTTGCATCAAATTGTTTCCTAGGTTACGCAGAAGACAACTTTATGAACCACAAAGTAGAGAATCCAACCAAAGGAGAAGCCATACTGGATCTACAATATAGACAGGAACTGACTGAGCATGACAGCAGTAGGGAAGTTTGAGAAAACCAAATCCTCTTAGCCAAAAGGAGAGTTTTTCCAATTATTGATTCATTTAACCAGAACTGAAAGATTTGTAAACAGCTGAGAATGGATTGGTGTGCCACTGGTTTTAAAACTAGCACAGATATTGTTCATAGTTAAATCAATAAGGAGTCGCTGTATGATCAATGCAGTCATAAGGAAGGAAAACTTTCAACTTAATGTTAATGTACCTGCTATTATTAGTTCAACTAATCATGAACTACCATTTTACATGTTTTATTTTGCATAGCATCTTTCATACAAGCTGTAGCCCAACCAGTACATCGAAATTTACATCTTTCAACCATCTCTCCATTGGAGAATCCTAACTCAGCCTGTCATACAAGTACCTATTTCATTATGAACATAAGAAACAGCAGGTCACTGGAATGGATAAGCTATGTTATATTTATTAGGATGCAACCTGTAAACATATAAAAGTACCAGACTTGCTTTGCCTGCAAGCTACATGGAACAAACAAACAGTGCTAAGAATTTTGTGTTTTATACTCCTTGAAGTGGGGACCAATTTTGTATTGTGTTTTTACAGCACCTAGCAAAATGGGGACGTGGTCCCTGACTAAGGCTCCTAGGTGCTACAGTAATACAAACAACTAACCCAGGGGTAGGCAACCTATGGCACCTGTGCCAAAGGCAGCATGCAAGCTGATTTTCAGTGGCTCTCACATTGCCCGGGTCCTGGCCACCGGTCTGGGGGGCTCTGCATTTTAATTTAATTTTAAATGAAGCTTCTTAAACATTTTGAAACCTTATTAACTTTACATACAACAATAGTTTAGTTATATATTATAGACTTATAGAAAGAGACCTTCTAAAAAAGTTAAAATGTATTACTGGCACACGAAACCATAAATTAGAGTGAATAAATGAAGACTTGGCCCACCACTTCTGAAAGGTTGCTGACCCCTGAACTAATCATTTCCATTTGCTATAAGGTGGATGCTTTACATAAACAATTTAAAGGGCAGCAGTCTTAAGAGCAGAGCCAAATATATTTCCATATCCAAATATATATATTTGCACATAAAGACAAAAATATTTTTTCACAAGTCTTTGCTAAACTTGTTTTAAACTTCTCTAAATAACCTTAGTAGGATATGCCAATACACACAGCACAAAACAACAACAACACTGGAAACTATGGAAGTCACAAGCTAGAGTTACATAAATAACTCTGGCAGTTTCTTTATTACATTGGATTTTTTTTTCTATTTTTCATATTTCTATATTCATTTGGTTTTGTTCACATGTATTGCCTGTAAGTGATGTGCATTATATCTAAGTCACAAAGGATGAACAAATACATGCTTATGATCAAATGTTATACTGAATGTCCTACAAAGACTTAAGTGTATGCAGAACTTTAGTCCCACTGATGGCTTCTCATGTGAGTAAAGTTATGCACATGCTTAAACCTTTGCAAGATTAGGCAGATTCTTTATTAACAAACAAAACAAACAGTACTAGTGAAACATTAACTTTACCAGCAAGACAACTTTTTTTTTTTTTTTTAAACTGAACCCTATTCAACACACTAACAAATAAGGAGCTGGCAAGTCTCCATACCACCAAATACACAATTCAGGCTTGCACAGGCTCTGTATTTGCACTTTGCAAACCTGCCAGTTCTCTTTTCATTCATTTTGGATTAGAACCAACGACATCAGTCAAGAGGACTCACACTTTCTGTTGGCCTTTTGAAAACTGAAAACTTTTTTCTTCATGTTAGCTTATTGCAACAGCCAAAGTCATGATTTGGTACCATCATTGATAATTTTTAATGTACTCTACAACTCTAAAGTGTTTGTCGGGAATACGGTTTATACAAAAGATGCTGTAACAATAAGTTACGTTGAACATTTAAATCTTGATTATCTGAAGCTAAGTTATCCAAAAAACAGGGCTATATCACCAGCATTTCTTATAATTAAAGGACCAGAGCCTACAAATTGCTTCATGTTCATGGACTTGTGCCCAAATTAAGCCCTGCGATGTTTGCCCATGCAAAGCAGCCGAGAGGACCTGAGCCAAAATTCTCTCGTCTATCTGAAATTGATCAGTGTCCCTATGACGAGATCACTCTGTGCTTTGTTTTTCCTGTTTTACTTTCAGTCACCTCCAGGGTCATCCCAGCCCCACAAAGCACAGAAAAGAAGTGAATTTCACTAGAAATGCCTCTATCACTCACACCCCTTCCTTCTCCAAGATACAGTCAAAGGAGGGAAGAAGTCCACATCATCCCACTGCCTTCAGGTGACAGGTACCTAACGAAGGTATTGACCATTCACCTCACCTCAGAGGCTTGCCAGGCTCATGGCACCGCGGAGACAGGGGGATGACAGAGAGACCAAGGCTGGCCAAGCAAAACAGGGCAAGCCCACTGCTCGTAGGGTAAGTAGCTATGGGACCCATCACGGGGCTGGGAGAAAGGACCCCGCGGCGGAGGGCAGCAAGGAATGATTGGTGGCCACCACCTCCCGAGAGCCACGGACAAGGAAGAACACTCCGCGCGCACCCTACGCGCACTCATGCCCCAGGACACGCCGCGCGCGCGCCTCCCACCGCCACGCCCGGTAACACGCCGCGCGCCTCCCACGCGCACTCACGCCCGGTGACACGCCGCCCCTACATAGAGGGGTCCCAGGACAAGGGGGAACCTCTTCTATGCACCACTTCTTGCCGCCGCCTCCACTGGCCCTTGCCCGGCGGCTCCCCCAGCAGGCAGCGGGGCAGGACGTGGCGCTGCCCGACCCGACTTACCGCACTCGGCCGAGTATTGTTCCCCCCAGTCCGGCGCCTGGGGGCAGCCCCCAGCCTGGCCCTGCCGCGGCTGCCGGTGCAGCTCCTGCTTGAGCAACGACAGGGCCGGGTACTGCTCGGTCAGGGCCAGCGCCGCCCGGGCCGCCCCCAGCAGCAGCAGCTCGAGCAGTCCCAGCGCAACGGCGCCCCAGCAACAGCGGCAGCAGGTCCCGGTGGCAGATGCCATCTTCTCAGCGCGCATGCGTGCGCCTCCCCCTTTGCATGTTCAAGGTGGTTCCTTTCTGCCGCGCCCCCCACAGCGACAGGTCGGGGGAAGCTGCGGCCTCGCTCCCTCATGGGACTTGTAGTTTCCGGCCGTTGCATCCCCTGAACGAGCATAGTCTGGAAACTACAACTCCCATGATGCACCGCGCGGCGTCTCGCCTCCTCATTGCCCTGAACCGGGAAGCGAGGCAATTTAAAGCGGCCGGGAGGGGGGGTTCCTCTGGTAACGGCCACTCGCCAAGGATGGGGGAGCCCGGCGGCTACAGGTGTGTCGAGTGCAACCGGGAAGCTCCTGAGCTTTACAGGGACTATCAGCGCGGGGTGCTGCGCATCGCCATCTGCGTGAGTGGGCCGGGCCGTGGGGTGGGGGCTCTGGAGTGAGGGTGTCTGAAGCGGGTGGGGTCCCCGAGCTCAGGCCCTGTCCGTCCTGGTTTGGGGGCAGGTGCCCGGTCTCCTGAGCGCTCCTGTGGGCGGGTGTTTTAGTCACACCGGCCCCTTTGCTTTCGGCATTGTACATACACACGCGCACTTACGTCGTGTCCGCAGCCCGAGCAACCTTCAAGCCGTCCCGGGTGCAGCTCCCCGGGTGGCAGCCCCCGTGCGAGCGGCGCTGCGGCAGGGATTACCCCGGGCTGGCTAACCCGAGACCGGGAATCAAAAACCTGGGGTCTGTCCCGTTCCCTCCCCCCGCAACGGCTCAATCCTACAGGTTGCTCCAGGACGTTGTGCGGTGTGATTATTTTTGGTCCCGCATCTCTTTAATCTCTCATTCCCACAAACCCACCCAGGGATTTCCCAACACCCTCTCTTGCCCCCCCCCCCCAATTTTGTGAACTAGTTACATGCAGTGTTGCCAATTTAGTGATTGTTTGGAAACTTTAATTGAAATTGAAACATTAATACACACTTTTAAAGCATATAAAGTGTATGATAAAATGCACATATCTGAAAAAGTATAATAGATTTGAAAAGTATGAACATAGACTAGCTCCCTTATACAGCTGTTGTTTTTTATGACAATGTAAGTGCATTCATTTTGGTGATGTTGGCCAACCTAATATTAGCTTTGCGCAGAGGCAGTATGGTAGCCAATGAGGTTAATCCGAGGCACGATTATTGCTAATTGAAAATTTCAAATGATGATTTGTAAGCAAAGTCTAAATGAGTTTTCCCTGACAGCTAGTGATGAGCCGGGGGGGGAAAGGCTTCAGGACCAGACTGTATTTACATTCACACCTAATCTACCTAGGTATCCAGCAAACAGAGCTGTGTTGCCGGAGTGATTAGATTTTGGCTGGGGTTGGGTTACAAATCACTTGAATGTGGAGGGAGGGAGAGAAGAGGGGGTAATGAAATGAACTTACCCTCAATTAGCACAGGCTATCAAGAGGGGGTGGGGACAGGTGTTTTGCTTGATGGTCTGCCTGAGTCACAAGTACTATTTGACTTGCCCCCGCCACTGTTTTTAAAGACACAGCTGATTAGGCTCCATAGATAGTCTTTTGTTTTGTTAAGTGACTATCAGTGATTTCAGCTATAGTAATCAGGTCTAAGTGCTTAGACCTGCTGTGGGACAGTGTTTCTGTGGAAGAGATGGCCCAGTCTGCACTAGCAGTGAGGTTCCCCCACTGAGAGCTCAGCTGAAATCATAGAGCTGGGTGGAACCTCAAGAGAGCAACTCCCAGAGGCCACAGTGGCAGGTGGGAGCAGAAGGTGATGGCACAGGGCCATTGGCAGCAGAACAATGGCATGAACGGTGGCACAACGAACAACAGTGGCCAGAGCAAACAGTGAGCAGCTGGGGGAACGAGCAAGGTGCCTTCTTGCCCCCCACCTGGGAGGTGAACTCATGTGAAAACACCTCTGAGTCTCCGCCGACCAAGGACAACACTGGTGAGTGTTAATGAGGCTGTTAAGAATGCTGGAGACACAAGACAGTTCATGCGAACAAACATGGCTGTGGCATCAAACTTTCTATTTAAGTAAGCTATACCGCACACTACAAACTGGAGGCCAATGTTAAGTGCATTGTCACTTGTTCATCCTGAAGTTGAACACTGGTTCCGAACAAGACCAGCAAATGCTAACTATCTTTCTGCAAGAAACTCAATTGACTGGCTAGAAACATGTGGTGAAAAAGTGAAGAACTTTCTCACCACATTCAAAAAAATTGCATATATGGCTGATGAATGCACCAGTGCAAATGGGCATCAAGTTATTAAGTCATTGTGTACATTATCTTGATGTCAGTGATAGGCCAGTTGATGCATTTCTAGATCTTCAAGTTATAGAAGACACATCGGCTGCATCTGTGACAACCCACAGCTTAGAAGAGTTATTCTTGTCAAGTGGACCCCAAACAGATGGCCGCTTGTGCATTTGGTGGAGCTGCAAATTTCTCTGGAAGATGTGGTTCAGTATAAGCTTTGCTCAGATAAAAGTGCAAATCTAATCTCTCCTATACATACTGCAGAGGCCATCTACTCCAACTAGTGCTAGTACGAGCTGCAGACTTTTCAAAATACATTTAAAAAGCTATACATTTAATGTCTTCATTATATTATTTTTCAGCAAGAGTCCAACAAGACCGAATATCTTGGAAAATATAGAAGATACACTGGGACTGAAGTTCAAATTAGTCCAACCTGGGAAAACCCTCTGGCTTTTTCATGAGCGATCTTTGGGTGTTGTCTTAAAATTACTCCAGACGTTATTTCTGGCTTTGAAAAGTATCTACCAAGATGGGATGGATCTAAGTAGTGAGGCTCATGGATTACTTTTGCTACTATGTTCAGAGAAGACTATTGCCATTCTCTTTCTTGTAAGTCTACTGTTGAAACCACTTGGATCATTAAACAATGCCATCAGGCATCTTCTACAACAGTAGTAGATCTTTGTCCAGCAATAGAAGCTACATTTGGATCAATCAGTGAGCTATCCATTGAAAAAGTACTGGGAGAAGCAAAGACTTCAGAAGTTGATTAATGAAGGCATTTATATTGAATCCTTAAGTGAAGAGGACAAAAAGTGTTTAAGACAACTGAAAAAGTACACAGACTTTATTCTTAAAAATCTACAACGTGTCCTATAAAACACCAACAGTTGAGTGGAGTGAGACACTACCAGCAATGGGGCTGCCATGTACTCAGGACAGAAAAGAGAATTTGAACGTAGAGTGGAATATCATACAATGAATGAAGATTTGATTTCAACTTTTTTTTATCATCACTAGTGGCTTAACCCGATCTTTATGCTGTTTCTTGGGATGAAAGAAATAGGAATTAACCTCTTGTACTCCCAGTCACAACAGCTACAGTTGAGCGTTCTTATTGAATAGAATTTTGTGTTCTGAAAGAAGTCGCTTTCTGCCTGATCATGTGAATGAACTAATGAGCATATCAATTGAAGGAATGGAAGTACCGGACACACGAGAAGCCACCAAAGATGAACTTATTGCATTCAAGAAGTTCATTAACCAAGTTGTGCAAAATTATAACAAGAAACCAAGAAGGATGTAGATATAGTGCTTCATAGAAGACTTGAGTAGCCAACTTTAATTTGTGTGATGATTTTAAAAACATGAGTTAAATCTAATAAAATGGTCATGAAACATTTTTTCAGTTTTTAATATGGTGCTATACAGCCCACCTTAACCCTCAGTCTCACCCCTCATTGGCCCTGACACCCCCCTCGTAAATTAGACCACCATTACCCCCATTTCAATTCCTGGGGAAAACACTGAACTCACCAAATCCCTTCAGTCTAAATTTTGTTTTGTTTTCTGTCTACTTACTCATCCTCCTGCAAACCTCCCTCCTTCCCCCTCCCACCGCCACTAGTCAGGCCATATGTTTGGAATGGATATTTCCTCTTTCCTTCAATTTGGTGGTCAGTCAGTCTTAGTAACAAATATTTTCAATGAGCAGGTTCTGGTAGATTGTATCCTAATTGCTGGCTAGCTGTGCCTAGTTCAGGGTATTCTCATGCCACCAGACCTCACAGTCTCATACTAAAGTCAGTACTATCTTGCGAAGAGGGCCCATCCCTCACTTCTGGGTTTCATGTGTTTCAAAACCCAAACCTGAAGGTTACTCTGTAATGCCTTGAATGAGATTGGGAGGCAGCCTGCCTCAACACCAGGGTTAGAATGGTGGTCACTTTTATGTGCATCTGAGAACTATTATAATTACTCCTTCATATCCCAGTCTTTAATGCCTCCATTAGAGGCTGTACATACCAAGCAGTACCTATTTGAGGAGCATTTCCTTTTTTATTATGGATATTTAATCTTTTTTCTTGACAATTTGCCTCCAAAACACTTCACTTTGTCCAGTGCGTTTCGATTCTGCTTGAAAAGGCTTACTTCTGTTTTCCTCTCCCAAATGTTCTTACTGACTTCATAGTTAAGGTTGAAATCTCCTTTCTGTTTTAGACCTTTCCTTATTTATAGCTTTCAATTTTTGGTAGTACTTACCTGTGTTTTTGTTGCCAATGGCTTGTTTATTTCTAGTAGTGGGTGAAAAATAGGGTCACTTACAGAATTGTATGAAAGACTTTGATTTTGATTTTTGGTATTGAAATGAAAGTACCTGGAAGTGTGCCTCAATTACCCGTTGGTTTCCATTCATGTTCATGTTATGTCCCAGTACAACCCCTGAACTTGTTTATTCCTTGCAAATCAGAAAAATTTGCTTGTGGCACAATTCGTAGAAAAATGTTTATGCTAAAAAATTACCCTTGTATCATTTGGAATGTCATTGTTATTATCCAGTGTATACTTCATATATTTTTTGCATGATATTTGGGCTCTTAGCTTGAGAAGAAATAATGCAATATCTTGCCACCTGCCAAGCCCTAAATTTGTAACTAAACTCCAGATGATGGGCACACAACACGAAATAGTTGAGCAGGGAATTTGGACAAAATGTACAATAACTTTAAGTGTTCTGTCACTTCAGTTTTATGCTTGAACATTTCTGATATTAATAGTAAACAGCATATACAGTAAACACCTGGTTTGTGAAGGTCTTTGATTAATTTTGGTTTTTAAAAAGTAGTGGTTAGCATAAGTTGAGATAGAACAGAGAGAGTGTCTTCCTTGACCCAGAAGAGGCTGAATACGAGGCAGAGATAAATTATTTATTATGATGGAGAAAGTTGACATTCTCATCCTCTTCCTCTCCCACTAGAGCAATCAATTAATGATCAAACAGCTGCAAGCATGCTCAAAATCTCTGCAGACTCATTAGAAATGTGCACAGTTCAGTAGATCTCTCAGGGCAAAGACAAGGCATTATAATGGAGATTTCTGCAGGTCTTAAATGCACATTGCAATGAAAGATTGACTTTTCCCTTCCCTCCTACCCCCCCCCCCCCTGGTTTTAGTGTAATGTATCATGTTAGTAATGGATCTATGCTACAAACTATGTAAATCATTGATAAGATGCAAATTAAAAGATCTTTGCAATGGTGTATCATTCTAGTGTACAGTAGGAATATAAACACTATTCTGGAACTGTTTAATGGTAGCGGCAACTCATGGTGGCGGACGCCATCAGGTGCTCGAGGGGCATCGGCAATACCAGGAGGGATGAGCTGCAGTGCTGATGATAAGCACAGTTGGGAAAGTATCGTCTAAATGGACAACCTACCCTAAATTCTCAATTACTGAGGGACAATCCTCACTCATTGCTATATTTGCTTTCCACAACTAATTGTATAACTTTTCATGAGTGATGTACCTGAATACTTGGATGCTAATATCTAAACTGTATTGTTAAATTTATTCACCTAAATTTGGGTTATTGCTAATTATGCACTATATGTATCTTATGACTTTTAAAAACAAACTTTGTAGTTGTGGATAATCTAAGTACTATACCCAGACGAACAGATACACACATTAAGAAAGAGTATTATAACTTCTTAATATGAGGTTTAATAAAAATTTTAAATCTGTTAAAGGGAAATCAAGAGAAACAAGATGGGCGAGGTAATATCTTTTCTTGGACCAATTTCCATTAGTGAAAGAGACAAGATTTTGAGCTTACACTAACAGACGTTGAAAGCTTGTCTCTTCCACCAACAGAAGTTGTTCAATAAAAAATATTCTCACCTACCTTGTCTCTCTAATATCTTGGGACCTGCACAACTACAACAGTGCAAATATGGAAATCAAAGGCACTTCAAATACTATGCCGTAAAACAAGTGCAATATTTACACCTCAAGCCATAGCACATCAGATTTATCACATCTCATAAACTAATGTGGATCAGTCATGGTGAGTATTTGGAGGAGGTAACTTCCAGAGAAAACTCAGGAGCCTTGTTGATGTCCAGTAAGTGGCACTCTTTCCTCTGGTTCAGTATTTAACAAACTGGTATTAAGGGGTTCTGTGATTCTGGAGGGGCATGGTCCAGATTAGATGCAAAATAGAAGTCTGGGCCACTTGTGGTTATTAAAAAATCAAAGTTGCTTTTTGCACAAGTTGGGGGTGTTAATGCTAGTGTCAAGTCCCATTTACAGTTTGTCTACTTAAAATTCCCCATGTGATTTTAATTGTATATGATATTCTTCGTTTATTCTGAACTATCATGCTTCTGCCACTGGGGGGTTCACCACACCTTAATGTCCAGATTATTGTTCCCAGTTGCTGCTACAGGTTGCCATAGTGTACCGCCTCTGCCTCCTCTCCCAACCCACATACAAAAGAACAAACAGGCTCTAAGGGACTTCTTGGCTTCCTTCTTTCTACTCCTTATGACCTCTATTTTATAAGGACACAAGGTTCTTCAATGGATATCAATCCAAATTCAACCTGGTGTCACCACCAAAGGTAAATGTGGCTATCTTCCCTGATGGTCAAGGGTATCCAGTGTTTATTGTGTGGGGGAGATTTTTTTTTTACCTGGAAAAAATGGTGGTCTTGCTATACTGGTCTTTTAGAGACAGCCAAGTCCAGGAAGACATCTCTTCCTTTCTCTCCCCTGGGCATGAAAACTAGCTGCAGCAGACCAATAACAAAAATAAAGTATGAAATGTCTTTTGACTCCCTCCACCTGATTTCACAACCAATGCTACAATGGGTGGTCAGTATTGCAAGTATACTCCCTTTCAACCTAAAAGTTAAATAGACCAATATCCTCTCCCGGGGGGGGGGGGGGGGGGAGTAGAGAAACACTGGTTTTTGCAAATATATGGGGCCTTGATCATTGAGGTCCAGTGCCCAGGCATATCAGTTCCCACCGTTCTCTTAGGGAGATCGTTAGAAAGCTGAGGCTATTTACAAAGTCATTGGAAAATCTTGGTTCCTACCAACACTATAGAATGGAATGCAGGTCACATTGCAAGTTGAAGCAATCCCTGAAGTACAAGAGAGAATACCACTTTGCAAATGGTAGCTGGAACAAGTCTCGGGTGCTGATGTGAGGTGAAGTGCCTTCGAGTAATCTGCATAACTCTCAAGCAGCCCTGTCTGGACTTTGACCCCCGACATAGTGCCAGATTTTCTTTCATATTGGGGGGTGGAGGGAAGGGGTACCTATTACCTTTACTCAAAATGAGGTCACTAGATATTCTCAGAAGGAGGTACTCTGTAGGGCTGTGCAAGAATCACAGGAACAGTTTTGCCTTATTAGTGATGTCCATGCAGCTCCAGCACCCAGGGAAATGTCAGTACATTAATGAAACCTACATCATCAACTTCAGAATAATATAACCTACGTCCCCTCAAGAGCTGTTCCCTATACTATTTCTAGCCTCAGGTTATCAGGAATAAATAGCCCAAGGCTCCATAAGAAGCTTCATTAAGGAATTTCTTTAGATATTTATCTTCACATTCCCATTTTATCATTTGATGGACAATTCTCCACTTTGCATATGAATGGTATTTTTTTCTTCAACTCCGATCATTACAGTGTGATGAGTGGTTCCAGGGTCTCTTTCAGGATCATGGTAGTATTAATATTGGTTAAGGAAGAAGGAAATTCATGCCTATCTCTTCCTGGAAAATTCTGATCAGGGCTGTGTGCAGAGAAAAAGCTGAAACAAACACAGATCGGGATACAGGCATAGCTTTCCTTTTCCTGTTCAACCACTGGCAAAGATTTGTTTCACAAATGTTGCAGCATATGTGTGGGACCCACCTCTTGTCCTGATCTCCAATTTTTCAGCCAAAATAAAGGTGATAGGCTTTCTTAACCATAGTGGTTATACTGCGCTATTGTGATGCAAAAGTCACTTCACCACAAACATAGCAGAAGTTATCTGCACTGTTCACACAAATACGAGGCATCTCTGCTCACTTTGGCTAAACAGAAATGTCACTTTGCAAAATCAAACACTGACAAATAAGAGAGCACGCCACTGTATGATTTCTAGAGCTGATATAGGGCAATTTGTTCAGCAGAGTGTTGTAAGCTTCATTATGATTGCATCATCCATGACTTCTAGGAATAACATGATGCAATTCAGATCATGTATGATGCAATACCAGCTTCAGATTGCATCATTCATTGTTTTGCCTAAAAAGCAAGTACTGTCCAAACCCAGTCATAGATTTATTCATAGAATCCATGAAATAAAAGATGTATTTTAGTCATTTCTGGTTTAAATTGAGATCCCTTCCCTTTATAACTCACTTATCCTCCGCCATTCCCAAGTCAAGGGTCGTATATCCTGCCCAATAGCATATCTTGAAAACTAGAGCCAATCAACAATTTTAAGCATCATTTTCGTTCTCAGTGACCCAGAATTAGTAAAGTTTGACTACATTTATTTCAGAAGCATTTTGGCGGTAGAGCAGTGTAATTATTATCTCTAATCAAATGAGCTTTTGAAGTTGGGAGCCTTCTTGGATGAGACCCACTATTCTATTGTTGTTCAGATAGGTAGTCCTCACAACTGTCATAACATTGAGTCACAAAGTAAATTCAAGAAATAGTATTCCTTCTGTCAAGCATCATAGTTCACGCGGTAAGAGCACAGTCTGAGGACAAAAGTCATGTCTCCACTAATGAGATCTACTAGATGGCCATGTGGACATCCATACATAAATTCACCAAATTCTACATATTGGTTATCAATTGCCATTTTTCAGTAGAAGTCTTCTCCATGCCTCAGTGCCCCTGGGAAGATAGAGGATATATGATTTCCTTTATCTTGGGTGGCCATAGTTAAAGGGTGATCCAGCGTCCCATCCTGGAGACACGCTGCAAAGAAAGTGAAGGGAAGTTATCAAGGTTTGACAATGCCCAAAAATTGAGAGAAAATTTCAGTTTTTGTAAACAAACCTCATTGATAGAAGGAAGGAAAGAGAAGGTAGGGAAACATCTAGCATTTAAAAGGAAGGCTTCAGTGAGGTAAAATTCATAATCCTAGGTGACACCCCATAAGCAATTCAAGGCACTTTTATGTAATTCAACCAGTCTCTCCCTCAAACTTTACAATAAAACAGCTGGATTAATTGAGCAATATGCACACGATCTGCAGTTAGCGTTTATGCAGTTAAAATTTAATTGAAAAGCCCCCTTTTTTTTTTTTTTAGCAGCAAGGAGGAGAGAGAAAAAGCAGGGATGAGGGCTAAGTATTCATGTGGTGGAGCTGGGGCAAAGAAGCTGTCAGGAGTCCAAAAGCAACACTGAAAATAAAATACGTGTTATCATTCTTATATATACATATATATATATATGTATATATATATAATTCAGCAGAATTATGTGGTAGTAGAAGTGTTTCCCTACTATTAGTCTGAGGGAGTTCATGCAAATCAGGCCACTGGCAGAATAAAGACAGAGGATTTAACTTCAATACAATCTAAGACTTAAATGGTCTAATTTAATAATAATATGCAATTACCTTTTTCTCAATGCATCTTATCTCTGCAAGATGGCTGAAGAAGGATTATCAATTTACATACTTCAGCAGTTATTGCAGACTATTTAATTTGTCAAAACGCCCAGCCATTTGTGATGTGACAAGCTTTCATTCCTACTAATCCTCTTTCTGTTGTGTTCTATGTATAGCATGTGTTGGTGGTGACAGACTAGAACTCCTATTCATGATGCTACATTGTCTGTTTCATATGTTTTGTGTGTATATGGTTTCCAGAAGCTGCAAAGTAGAAAACCCACAGTTGTCATCAAAATTGCTATTTATATGTGCGTGTTCACAGCAGCCTCCTCACAGGAATCCCTGTAGGGATTTTTGTTCATAGTCTGGGTAGAGTGGGATGGTCTGGTATTTCTAAACTGCATGCAAATCATTCACTAATAGTATGCTGCCTGTATCCTTGACACAGGCATTTGCTTAGTTGACCTTCAGTGTAGTCTTTCTGCATGTTCCCTTACTTTGGCTCTGTCATCCTTTTCTTCTTTGTTGGCTCCAAATAGGGAAGTGTCTCCTAGAGTTGCACTTATGCATCCATGCTTTAAAGTTTTGTGCTTTTAATGTGAACATGGGGGCACCTTGCATCTGTCTCCATCAAGCACCTACGCTATTCCCTTGTGCTCAAAGGTGAGTTCGTTTTGCTTCTGACTGTTCAGAATTTCTGTGAACACAACCCCAAACAGTTCCTTAAAAGTTTCTTGTGCTACACCAGCCTGAAGCCTGTGTAAATTACTGCCTTTTCAGAATGTTCTTTCATGATTCTTCTTTAGGGGAAAAAAAATGAAGTGAGACATTGCCTTTAATTAGAGCTGTAATCTGTTCCATGGTAGATTTCACACACTATTAAATGGTCGTTACATTCGTCAATTAATTGTATCCTTTCTTCCATCTCTCTGACTTTAATTTCAAGCCTATCAAACTGCTGGTTAATTAAGTCAATTTTTGAATCCAGTACCTCTAACTCTGTCCTGCTACATAATCCTATGTAACATTTTCTTCTCTGATCCAAAATGTGGTTCCCTTAGAACCTGGCCAAACTATACTGGTTTGGGGGGGACACCATACCTCTAGCACAGAGGTGGGCAACATCCAGCCCCCCCCGGCCCCTCCCCTGCTGTTCCCCCTCCCCTGCAGCCTCAGCGCGCCGCACCGCTGGTGCAATGCTCTCGGTGGCCAGGCAGCATAGCTGCAGAGCTGCAGCCTGTAGCGCCACCAGCCACTGATGCTCCAGCCAGCGCGGTAAGGAGGCAGGGAGCAGGGCCGTGGGGAAGTTCAGGCTTGAAATTAGACGAAGGTTTCTGACCGTCAGAGGGGTGAAATATTGGAACGGCCTTCCGAGGGAAACGGTGGGGGCGACGGACCTGTCTGGTTTTAAGATTAAGTTAGATAAGTTTATGGAGGGAATGGTTTAATGGTAAAACATAGTAGCCAAGGAAAACCAAGCAATGGTACGTAAATAGTATAATGGCCAACAGGGGTCAGGCTAGAGACTCTTGCCTACATGCTCGGGGTCTTACTGATCGCCGTATTTGGGGTCGGGAAGGAATTTTCCTCCAGGGTAGATTGGCTGAGCCTCTGGAGGTTTTTCGCCTTCCTCCGCAGCATGGGGCAGGGATCTCTAGCAGGAGGGTCTCTGCCGATTGAGGTCACTAAAACACAGGATTGGGGACTTCAACGGCAGAGTCCAGGGAAGGGTTTTGTGGCCTGCGGCATGCAGGGGGTCAGACCAGATGATCATAGTGGTCCCTTCTGACCTTAAAGTCTATGAGTCTATGAGATGGTGTTGGATAGAGGGCAGGAGAGTTTGGGGTGGTGGTCAGGGGTGGGGGTGTGGATAGGGGTCGGGCGGTCAGAGGGCGGGGAACGGGGGAGTTGAATGGGTGCAGGGATCCCAGGGGGCAGTCAGGAAGGAGTGGGGGCTGGATGGGGCAGCAGGGGGCAGTTGGGCAGGGGTTCCGGGGGCAGTTAGGGAGAAGGGGTGGGTGGATGGATGGGGCAGGAGTTCCAGGGGGGCAGTCAGGAATGAGAGGAGGGATTGGTTGGGGCGGCAGGGGGCAGTCAGGGGTGGGGGTTCCGGGGGCGGTCAGGGGACAGGGAGTGTGGGGGGGAATAGGGAGTAGGGGTCAGGCCATGCCTGCCTGTTTGGGGAGGCAGAGCCCTCCATAACCAGCCCTCCATACAATTTCTGAAACCCGATGCGGCCCTCAGGCCAAAAAGTTTGCCCGCTCCTGCTCTATCACAAAGCCTTGTGACTCAATGCTCCTGATGGTGGCTTCACTACTGATGATGTCAAATTTTTGGTAAATTTCATTAACTGTTTTTGGATTCTTAAACTCTCCAACAATAACAGGATCAAAAATGGAGGTTCCCGGCCAATGGGAGCTGCGGAGCCAGCGCTCAGGGCGGGGCAGAGGTGGAGGCAGCGTGCAGAGTTGCCTGCCACGCCTCTGCCTAGGGGCTGCAGGGACTGGCTGCCGCTTGCAGGGAGCCGCCTGAGGTGAGCGCCCCTGGGATACAGCATCCTGCACCCCCTCCCATGCCCCAATTCCTTGCCCTGCACCCAAACTCCTCACAGAGCCCATGCCCCGCACCCTAGCCCCGCATCCCTCCTCCCCCCACACACTCCGAACCCCTCGTGGCCGTTCCTCCGCCTAGGAGAAGCATGGACATGTCGCCGCTTCGGGGAGCCTACTGGTCCCACGCCAACTGGACGATAAACCAGACTTTCTATGAAGATTAGAAATGCTGGTTTATAGAGCTTTCTGGTTGGTACAGGGCCAGATAACACAGCATTTACTGTATTGTGAAAGGGCTGCACAGCAAGGAAAAGGGTTCTTTTCCCCCAACATTGTCTCTTAGCTTTCTACTCTGAACTATCTTTCTTTACGTTACAGAAATTATTGCAATATAAGGTTAGGTTTTTTTAAAAATGAAAATATAAATCAGCCATGCTCAAATAACAAGCCTTAGCAGGCTGCTGGTGAATTCCTTAGATGTTTAAAGGCACTCAGTTGTGTCTGACTGAGGCCTGGTCTACACTAGGCGTTTATGTCGAAGTTAGCGCCGTTACATCGAATTAACCCTGCACCCGTCCACACCGCGAAGGTATTTAGTTCGACATAGAGGTCTCTTTAATTCGACTTCTGTACTCCTCCCCGACGAGGGGAGTAGCGCTAAATTCGACATGGCCATGTCGAATTAGGCTAGGTGTGGATGGAAATCGACGCTAATAGCTCCAGGAGCTATCCCACAGTGCACCACTCTGTTGACGCTCTGGACAGCAGTAAGAGCTCGGATGTTCTGAACTGCCACACAGGAAAAGCCCCGGGAAAATTTGAATTTGAATTCCTTTTCCTGTCTGGCCAGTTTGAATCTCATTTCCTGTCTGGACATCGTGGCGAGCTCAGCAGCACTGGCAACGATGCAGAGCTCTCCAGCACTGATGGCAGTGCAATCTCAGAATAGAAAGAGGGCCCCAGCATGGACTGATCGGGAAGTCTTGGATCTCATCGCTGTGTGGGGCGATGAGTCCGTGCTTTCCGAGCTGCGATCCAAAAGACGGAATGCAAAGATCTATGAGAAGATCTCTAAAGACATGGCAGAGAGAGGATACAGCCGGGATGTAACGCAGTGCCGCGTGAAAATCAAGGAGCTGAGGCAAGGCTACCAGAAGACCAAAGAGGCAAACGGACGCTCCGGATCCCATCCCCAGACATCCCGTTTCTACGAGGCACTGCATTCCATCCTCGGTGCGGCCGCCACCACTACCCCACCACTGACTGTGGACTCTGAGGATGGGATAGTGTCCACGGCCGGATCCTCGGACATGTTAGCGGACGGGGAAGATGAGGAAGGAGATGAGGAGGACGAGGCAGTCGACAGCGCTCACAACGCTGATTTCCCCGACAGCCAGGATCTCTTCATCACCCTTACAGAGATCCCCTACCAACCCTCCCCAGCCGTTACCCCAGACACAGAATCTGGTGAAGGATCATCCAGTAAGTGTTGTAAACATCTAAACATTTATTTGTAACAGAACATGATTATTAACAATTTAAAAAATGGGTTTCTCATGATTAGTTTGATTAACTTAACGGTTCAGTCATGGGCAGTGCAACTATTTGAAAAAAATCTAGCAATGTCCGGTTTTGCATGATTGTCCTGCCCAAGCCGCTCTACTGTTTAGTCCCTGCTACTGCAGCTACAGTAAGATGCGGTCTATATGTCCGGGGATGGAGCAGAAATCCTCCTGGGACATCTCAAGGAAGCTCTCCTGCAGGTAATTTGAAATCCGCTGCATTAGGTTCTTGGGGAGAGCGGCCTTATTGGGTCCTCCGTAGTAGGACACGTTGCCGCGCCACGAGACTAGCAAGTACTCCGGAATCATTGCTGGCACAGCATGGCGGCATACGGCCCTGGTCTTTGAAGGCTTTCCCGGAGCATTCTCTGTCTGTCGCTCTCAGAGATCCTCATGAGGGTGATGTCGCTCATGATGACCTGCTTTGAATGAGGTAGGGGAATGTTAGTGTTGGGACTGCTTTACCGTTCCTTTACAGAACTGTAACCGCTGGTTTGCAGCCACGCGGTGGAGGCGGGAGAGGGTCAGCCGAAAGGGATCGTTCCCGGGGACAGCCGCGAGGGTGTGGGACAGGAGCAGACTTCCTGCTTGCCGGATTGCTGGCAGCAGGGACCGACATTGATTTCAATGTGAAATGAGGCCATTGCTAATATTAAAGTTTTAAGCTGCCACGAATCTACGGCTTACCATGTCTGCGTGCAAGAGCAATTCCGTTGTCCTGACACGGTTCTCAAATGTGCTCTGCAAAACCCCAGACACTGAATGCGAAGGCCGAGAATTCGACCTTGTGCTGAGTGCGCATGTGATAGGTGCTGTGCATGGTCCTGTTCACAGAGAAAGACTATGTTCTTTGTTCACAACTACATTTATCTTTCTGAGGAATTCACTCCCTTTTTCCCATTCCCACAGCCCCATCTGCGACTGTCTCACAACCTAGCCTGTCATCACACTCCCAGAGGCTAGGGAGGATTAGGCATAAGAAGAAGAGGACACAGGAGGACATGTTCTCAGAGCTTATAGCCTGCTCCAGAGCCCAGGCAGCACAGCAGACCCAGTGGCGGGAGAACTTGACCCGAATGCACCAAGCCAACATGGATCGGGAGGAGAGGTGGCGTCAGGAAGACTAGCAGGCGACTCAAACCCTGCTTGGACTACTGAGGGAGCAAACGGACACGCTCCGGCGCCTTGTGGATGTTCTGCAGGAACGGAGGCAGGAGGACAGAGCCCCGCTGCAGTCCATCTCTAACCGCCCTCCCCCGCCACCAAGTCCCATACTCCCCTCACCCAAAGTGCACAGAAGGAGAGGCGGCAGAGTCCCTGCTAACTCTCACTCCACCCCTGCAGAGAGCTCGAGCAGCAGAAGGCTCTCATTCCCCAAAGTTTGACAAGTTCTTTCCTTCCCGCCTGACACAAGCCCCCGTCCAAGTTTCACTTCCCAGTCCCATGTGTAGTTGATAATAAAAAATATGTTTCTGTTAACTACTGTTTCCATCATGTTCTTTTGGAGGAGGGGGGGGAAAGGGGGTTGGTAATTGGACAGGACAGTCACCTTTGGCAGGGTACATAGTAGGGGGCAGGCACAGCAGCAGGGCACATACATAGTGCAGTGATGCAGTGACTACTTACCCTGGTTAGTCTGGGAGGTTCTTTTCATGTTATGTGGTGGGGGGTGGGTTGCTCTGTGACTTTGTGTCAGGGGAGGGCAGTTAGAGATCTTAAGCGGCGGTCCTTAGGCAGGATCACAGAGCCACACAGCAGGGGATCTGTAACCGTCCCACCCCTGCCACAAACTCACATAGACCCCCCATACACACAGTCCGTATCAGGAGGGGTGACAGGCTCCGTTGAAAGAACCATCCCACCGCAGCGGAGCCTGTCAGTCCTTGAGTTTAGAAGCTGCATTCGCGCGACTACACTACACCCGCTCCGCACCACAGTCTGCGTCCCAGTTTTAAAAAATTCCCGCGAAAACAGTATTAAAGAAAACGGTGTGCTTTAACAAAGTAGAACTATTTTTATTTTGAAACGTGTGTTGGAAGTGGGGTGAAGGCTTCTCTGTACACAAAATTAGAAAGTCACAGGTTACCCTGCTCACTCAGGAACTTTGCTTTCAAAGCCTCCCGGATGCACAGCGCTTCCCGCTGGTCTCTTCTAATCGCCCGGCTGTCTGGCTGTGAGTAATCAGCAGCCAGGCTATTTTCCTCAACCTCCCACCCCGCCATAAAGGTCTCCCCCTTGCTCTCACAGAGATTGTGGAGCACACAGCAAGCTGCTATAACAATGGGGATATTGGTTTCGCTGAGATCACAGCGAGTCAGCAAGCTTCTCCATCTCCCCTTGAGACGTCCAAAAGCACACTCCACCACCATTCTGCACTTGCTCAGCCGGTAGTTGAAGAGTTCTTTTTCAGTGTCCAGGGCACCTGTATAGGGCTTCATGAGCCAGGGCATTAGCGGGTAGGCTGGGTCCCCGAGGATGACTATAGGCATCTCCACATCCCCAACAGTTATTTTGTGGTCCGGGAAGTAAATACCTTGCTGCAGCCGTCTAAACAGACCAGCGTTCCTGAAAACACGAGCGTCATGAACCTTGCCCGGCCATCCGACATTGATGTTGGTAAAACGTCCCCTGTGGTCCACCAGTGCTTGCAGCACCATGGAAAAGTAGCCCTTTCTGTTAATGTACTGGCTGGCCTGGTGGTCCGGTGCCTGGATAGGGATGTGAGTTCCATCTATGGCCCCACCGCAGTTTGGGAATCCCATCGCTGCGAAGCCATCTATGATCGCCTCCAAGTTTCCCAGGGTCACTACCTTTGGCAGCAGTACATCAACGATTGCCTTGGCTACTTGCATCACAACAACCCCCACGGTAGATTTGCCCACCCCAAACTGGCTCGCGACTGACCGGTAGCTGTCAGGCGTTGCAAGCTTCCAGAGGGCTATGGCCACTCGCTTCTGGACAGTCAGGGCTGGTCGCATCCGGGTGTCATTGCGCTTCAGGGCAGGGGACAGCAACTCACAAAGTTCAAGGAAAGTTCCCTTCCGCATGCGGAAGTTTCGCAGCCACTGTGATTCATCCCAGACCTGCAGCACTATGCGGTCCCACCACTCAGTGCTTGTTTCCCGTGCCCAGAATCGCCGTTTCACAGCATCAACATGACCCATTGCCACCGTGATGTCCTCGGCGCTGGGTCCCCTGCTTTCTGAGAGGTCTGTGCTACTCTCAGACTTCAGGTCATCACCGCGTTGACGTAGCCTCCTCGCCTGACTTTTCTGCATCTGCCTCAGGGCAACCTGTATGATAAGCTGCGAGGCGTTGAGAGCGGCCACAACTGCAGCGATGGTTGCAGCGGGCTCCATGCTCACAGTGCTGTGGTGTCCGCGCTGTCAATGACTGGAAAAGTGCGCGAAATGATTTCCCGCCGGCGCTTTCAGGGAGGGAGGGAGGGCGGGAGTGATGGACGGATGACGACAGTTACCCAAAAGCACCCTGGCCCCTTTTTTTTTTACCCAGAAGGCATTTGCGGCTCCACCCAGAATTCCAATGGGCGGCGGGGACTCCAGGAACTGTGGGATAGCTGCCCTCAGTGCACCGCTTCCAATGTCGACGCTTTCCCCGTTAGTGTGGACTCACAAAGTCGAATTACTGTCCTTAGTGTGGACACACACGTTCGACTTTGCAATATCGATTCCAAAAATTCGATTTAAGTAAAATCGAACTACTCTCGTAGTGTAGACAAGGCCTGAGATGTCACAAAATACCATGTAGCATACCCAGGTGTAATTTATTGTTCTATATAAATCAGAACTTAATTTTAGAACATATAAAAATAGCTGATATCTTTTATTTTGTTGGGGTGGGAAAACCAATTGAAAGCTTGAATGCCAGGATAAAAAAATGAACTTTTTTGCCTGAATTAAAATCCATTGCAAATAGGGGCTTCACCACAGAAATCCTGACATAACTTAAAGAAATACTTTGATGCCTCTATAGTGTTGCTGTAAACAAATAAGAACAGCAGGTTTTTCAATAAACTCATGCTTGTTCTTACTTCTTGTTACTTTGTTAATTTCAGAAATCCTGCCAGAAACCGGTGGACAAGTACATTGAGTATGATCCTGTTATCATCTTGATTAATGCCATCTTATGCAAAACACAGGCTTACAGGCATATTCTTTTCAATACACAGATAAATGTAAGTTGTTGCGTTTTTTCTCCCTTTGGCTTTGTACAAGATGTATGAGACTCTGATGACAAGTGAATAAGAATCACAGTGAAAACAAGCTTTAGTAGCTGTCCTAAGAGTTTTTTCTTTCTCCTGCCCCTCCACAAGTCCTAAGAAGTTTAACTACTATTTTGTTCTCTGCCCAAATTAAGGGTCAAATGCTATAAACAAAGCATGTGGAATACCAAACTCTGTAGCTGCTGCTGGGAGAGCTACCATCTAGGTAGAGTTAGCAAACACAGCTGTCATATTAAAGATATTGCTTACAAGAGTTAAAAACTTATTTTTGTCAGAAGAGTGAGCACACGTGATTTGGAATACACACAAGGAGCAGAGCTGTTGAACAAGAAGAGGCCATATTTCAGTAGTCATTTTCTGACCAGAGCCATTGGAAGAGGTCTGCTTCTGCTGCAAATTGCTTATTACAATCACCACTAGAAATGCGTCTCTTTAAATTCAGCAGTAATATAAGGTACAATACTAACATATTAGTATACTAGAAAAGACTAGTATTACCCTTTTACAGGCTTCCTCTACTGTAGTAAAACCAGTTAGAAAAATTATTATGGCAAAAGATGATGATGGTTGCATGTTAGGAATCGCTGATGCATAAGTACCCACTGTGAAATGCCGTAGAAAGAGCTAAAGCTGCCATGCAATGACAGGATCCAGAGAGCTGTTGAGAGTATTGTGTGGGTTAAAGCACTTCCATGTGTCTCAGTTGAAATTCTGAAGTTCCTATGTGCATGTCTACACAGTGCAACAACGCATACAGGAGGGGTGTGAATTCTAAAGTGCACTCAAGTGTTGCACGCTAACTGGCCAATGTAAACCCTGCTGGTGCACACAAAAAGTTCCCGCTAAAACTCTTAATGCACACCAGCAGGGTTTACATAAGCCAGTTAATGCACAACACTTTGGTGCACTTCAGAATTCATATCTTTCTAGTGCGCATTATCACACCATGTAGACAAGCCCTTTGTGCTGCAGAGCAGCTGCACAAAAGGAAAGTTAGTCACTCAGGGTCATCTTTCTAGGCCATGTGATCTTGGTGAGCAATTGTGGACTAGTGATTTCCCAGGTGAGACGTGCAGGAGCTGAAGGGTGAAAAGGAGCATAGAGTTTAAGCAATAAGACTTGAGGGGGCAAAATACCTGCTTCTGGAGACAGGATAGAGACGTCTTACTTGAGGCTTCTGAAAGGGCTTATCTATATTCAGAAATTGCACCAATGTAACTGAAATTGGTTTAGTTAACATAAGAATGGCCCTACTGGGTCAGACCAAAGGTCCATTCAGTCCAGTATCCTGTCTGCCAACAGTGGCCCATGCCAGGTGCCCCAGAGGGAATGAACAGAACAGGTAATCATCAAGTGATCCATCCCATGGCGCTCACTCCCAACTTCTGGCAAACAGAAGCTAGAGATACCATTCCAGCCCATCCTGGCTAATAGCCATTGATGGACCTATCCTTCATGAATTTATCTAGTTCTTTTTTTAATCCTGTTATGGTCTTGGCCTTCACAACATCCTCTGGCACAGAGTTCCACAGGTTGACTGTGCATTGTGTGAAGAAATACTTTTGTTTTAAACCTGCTGCCTATTAATTTTCATTTGGTGACCCCTAGTTCTTCTGTTATGAAAAGTAGTAAACAACAATTCTGTATCTACTTCCTCTACACCAGTCATGATTTTATAGACCTCTTGTGTGGACTCTTATATGGCTTAAACCTGACTTGTAGCAGTTTTGCTTGCACCTGTAAAATTATATAACCAGTTTTAAACTGATATAAGAGAATACACACAAAAGTTGCACCAGTTTATCACACCTTTAGTTACTCTGGCACAGCTTTGTGTGCAGACTAGGCCTAAGAGGGATTTGTCTGTGAATACCTCTGCCCAAGAAAGCAGGATTCACATATATCTTGTAAATAAACTAACCACACTAAGAAAATATCTGACTCTTAGCTCACTGATTTCGGCTCTGAATGGGAAACAGACTTCTAAGGCCCCAAATTCCGATACTGCTCAGCAAATGGTCCATGCAGCATGGGGAGGTAGCAGGGTGTCCGACTGAGCTCTTCTCCCTGCCCCCCATGGGGCTGCTTTGCCTTTCCTGCTGCTGGAATCCCAGCGCTGCTGCCTGCTTTGCAGACCATCCACCAAGGTGAGTGGGGACGGGGGGAGATGTGGAAGCAGAGGCAATGCATGGGATTCCAGCAGCAGGAAAGGCAAATCAGCCCAATGTAGGGAGGAGGAGGAGCTCAGCCAGCTGCCCTGCTGCTTCCTCCTTCCCTGTGCTGCAGCCATAGGGGTGCTTTCCTTGTTTCTGGGCATCCTGAGAAATTGGGGGGGATGTGACCCCCACGAACCTTTCATCTGTTCCCCCTGTCTCTCCCCTGCTAGCCACAGCTAAGTGTCGCCTCTGCACGTGGGCTGGAGCTGGGGCTGGAGCCATGCAGAGCTATGCTTTGTGCTCCCAGCGGTCCCCAGAGCCCAATGCTCCACCACTGTGCCCACCGCCCCACACAGGCCTTGTGCTCCCTGCCCCCAAGCAGTCTCTGGAGCCCACCCGCTGGCCTCATGTACTCCCTCCCTGGAGCCCACCCAGACCTTGTGCCCCGCAGCCCTCAGAAGTCACTGGAGCCCACTCACCCCGGTCTCATGCCCCCTGCCCCTGAGCAGTTCCCGGAGCCCCTCACCCTGGCCTCATGTCTTCCCTACCCCCTGTCCTTCGGTGCCAGTCCCTGGAGCCCTTTCTAACCCCTGCCCCAACTGGCTTCTTTCCCTCCCCAGTCCACCTCGTTACCCGCTTCTGCCACATCCCGGCCTCCCCCTATCTCCCCAGGGCTACTATCTGGAGTCTCCTTGGTCCCTTTCATGACCCAGAGCCTCCTTCCTGCCCCTCTGTTACCCAATCCCCAAAGGAGCTTCACACCACTAGTAGGATCATAGTCCAATAGCTTCACCTCCTGGCTCCAAGCTCAAAAAGTACACATTCACACCCTGCTTGGTTGCCCAGATCCCAGCCCATACCCATTTCTCTCCCTCCCTTCCACTCCATTTCTGCTACTTTGCTCAACTGGGGGCACGGAGAAATGTTTTTTGGGGTGCTGAGCAGCAATGCCAGGTGGCTCAGGCCAGCCCCGTGCATCCTGTTTTCAGTTTAGGGAAATAAGATCACCTAACTGTGGGCAGGGAGCTGGCAGGCAATTGGGGATCTCGGGCTGGTTAGGGGAGGGGAATTGGATGGAGGTCTGGATCTTGACTATGCTTTGACCAAGAGATTTGGAACTTGACAAAACATAGATTATCCCTGAACTAGGCTGATAGTCACATCCCTGATTGAGTTTTCCTATTGCTAGTGATGGAAGATCACTTTATTTATAAACCAGGCACATTAGATATGTATACACATTTATTTTGGACACACACACCCTGTGCCATTTTTTTTACAGTCACATTTTTCTGGTGATACTTTAAGCTCTGTTTGAGACACTGAATTATGCTTGCATTGAGCCCCTTTTCTTCCCCTCCACATCCAAACACACTCACATACTACAATTTTTTCTTCTGCCCTAAGCTGCTCATATGACTTGTCAAGCCCAAACTCTCTGATTGGGCTAATGTGTTAAAGCAGCTAATTGTTATTAAAAAGTGTGCTAATCAAGTAGAACTGAACAACGGTCATTTGTTTCTATTCCTGAGCAAAAGTAATAAAGCTACCTCACTTGTGTGCCTAGAGATGCTAAGAGATTACCTTGAATTAAAAATACTTAATACTGATGCTTTCAACATTCTTTCATATCAGATTCACGGGAAGCTTTGCATATTTTGTTTGCTTTGTGAAGCTTATCTCAGGTGGCTGCAGCTACAGGATTCAAGCCAAAACACAGACCCTGATGACTTAATCAGATATGCCAAAGAATGGGATTTTTATAGAATGTTTGGAATTGCTTCTTTAGGTGAGAACTATGATTATTTCATATCATTATCAAATGATCTTTTATATTAAATCTTAAAGATGAATACATTGAAGAATTTGCTAGTACAGAATGCATGTCATATTCCACCCCAGAGGTGGCTGAGTGATCTCTCTGATAGATTAGATTTATATATAGACAGTCGAAAACATTTCTGTGGTCCTTCAGGGAAAAATAGCACAACATAAATTACTTCATATATTCATATTCTGTTTCCTGCCTTCCTTTAATGCCACTGTACATGGCAATCACCTGATTGCAGTGCAGTCTGGGGTGATCAGCATTAAATATCAGTGCCAGACGATGACAGTATTTCAGAATACTAGGTCTGAATAGGCATCCATTTACACGGTGTTGTTTATAAGGGGTAATGGACAGCTATGCCTTATTCTAGGATATTAGCAGCATGCTGCATTTTATGTAAGATTTAATTGATTCAAATATCAGTTAACGAACATGTTCTGCCACATGCTTTGTGTCTTACTTTAGGTTGCCCACCATAACATTTTAATGCCAGTTGCCTTTCCACATGTGGAAGCCAGATCAGTCCAAAATATACTGCTTCTAAATATAGCCTGTTTAATGCATCCTATTAGTAGTTGAAGATTCTCGTTTGTCCTATTCTAAAAATGTTAGGAAACTTTGGGAAATGTTGTATGGATTCTCTATAGCTAGTTTGTTTTACCTGCCATTGAGAAAGAAAAGAGAACTAAAACCACGTCTCCTGACTGGCCAAATGTTATTTTAATTCTTTTACTGTAGAGGCAATTAGCAACTGGAAACATAAATTCCTTACATATTGATTCACTGCAAAGCTTATTCCTAGAGTCGAAGTGATATTGACGATGATGCTTTTGAAAATAAACAGTAACCAGGAAAAAACATGTTGACTTCTGAACCTTAAACAAATAATTTTTTAAAAACATTTGCCAGAATGAACAATGACAAACCTGGTAAGTAGGGAAGAGATGTTGTTTCCAAGCTTCTAAAAGTGCATTTGAAACAACAGAAGGGGAAAAAATAAAAATTTAACTTTTTTTTTTTTTTTTAAGTATATTTAAATCCTTGTGGTACTGCTGTCTAATTCAGACACATCTAATAGAACCATAAACTTCAGAGTTGAGAGAATCCTTAGTTTTTGGTAGCATAGCTACACCCCTAGACTGAAGTTACTAACTGTAATTCATCACCTGTGTACATCCTCAGCAAAAGTGCTACTGTAGATGAGGATTGGTGTTTATATTGCTGTATCTAACCTTGCTCTGAGCAGGTTTTTATTAAAGGGTGGTAAAAGTGCCTCTGAGCTCAGTCTTTGCTAGCACTTCCTCCAGTGCTACCATTGCTGGAGCAGCACTGATGGTGAATTAATCCAAATGCTACTAGTGTAAGGAAGGCCTAGTAATTCAGTAACACTTTGAGCTTTTGTGTTCTTCCCTGAGCCAAAAGATTCTTTGTTGCTAACCTTTCAGGGAATATACGTAATGTTGACATTGGCTAACTGGGTAAAGACTAGCTGAAAAGACAGACTGTATTTAGGAAGGAAAAGTAGAAATAGAGGAAAGTTTGCACATTAATTTTCCTGTGATGTGTGCAGTCATATAGATGGAAGTGACTGAATCCTTTTGATGGAGATTGGACTGATTTGGGTTATTGGTAGAATGAGTCATGCTTGGCTAGGTTAATAAAGATATATGGTGGGTGTGGAGACAATGAGAGGCTGTTTTGTTCATAACTGATTATAAAATTTTCTTTAAATAGTCAGAAGCTCAATTGTATTTGGCACTTGTCGTTTCACTAAGATTAATCAAGAAAGGTTTCGATTTGGTGTGTCATGCTGTTTTTCCTCCCATTTTCCACTCAGAACAAACTGCATTTTTGGTTGGCATCTTTACTGCCCTTTGGCTAGCAAGACCTGAGAGCCTGAAAACAAAGTCAGACTTCATCTTTCTTCTGAAAGCCCTGCTGTTGTCTAGCTATGGAAAACTTCTGCTGATTCCAGCTGTTATTTGGGAACACGACTATACGCCTTTGTGCCTCAAACTCATAAAAGTCTTTGTCCTGACATCAAACTCTCAAGCGATTAGAGGTACTTTTCTGCTTCTGTTTTATTAGTATAATATCTGTTAAATGAAGGGCCTGGTCCACACTAACCCCCCACTTCGAACTAAGATACTCAACTTCAGCTACGCGAATAACGTAGCTGAAGTTGAAGTATCTTAGTTCGAACTTACCGCGGGTCCACACGCGGCAGGCAGGCTCCCCCGTCGACTCCACGTACTCCTCTCGCGGAGCAGGAGTACCGGCGTCGACAGCGAGCACTTCCGGGATCAATTTATCGCGTCTAGACAAGACGCGATAAATCGATCCCAGAAGATCGATTGCTTACCGCTGGACCCGGAGGTAAGTATAGATGTACCCTAAGAGATACTGTTGCTATTACGTAAGTTACCACTACACATTGTTCTACTTACATTTTCAGTGATTTAAAAAAACAATCTGTTTCATATCTGAAGTATTGTTGAAATAGGGGTGGTTGGTTGGTTTTTTAGCCTAAAATTTTAACACCAGACCTTTCATCAAAAGTGAATGAAGCAGAAAATGTGTGTGGAAAACTTAAATTTATCTCACAATAATTATCTCTGTAGGTGCAAATCAGTTACAAATTGAGGCAACTCAATGTGGGTCACTCAGACATAGAAGGAAAATAGAATTCATGATTTATGTAACATATATTTAGTTTGATTGTCATCATTTTTACTGAAGTTGAAAATTGTATGTTAGCTTTTAAGGAGGCATTTTTTTCCCAGGTGTGCATAGAATCTTTTCTGTGTGACCTGCTTAAATATACATATTGATATAAAGTCTCACACAAACTTTCCATTGACTTCAGACAGGTTTTGACCAAACTGTTTAAATCTCTCCCACAGTAATACAATTATTGAACATACTGAGCATTTTGTTCTGTTTTCTTTTGCAGTTACCTTGAATTTAAGCCAAAAGCTCACTTTGTTGGCCATCTTGAGTGGATTAATGTTGGAAAATGGTATAGTCTACTTGTTCCAGAGAATGGGATGGAATGTTTGAAAAGGCAGCCCAGTGTCCATTTTCTAAATCTTGGATTACATTGAAAATCTAAAGAAAAACCAACATGGTACATTCTCAAAGAATTATCCTCCTACAGCAAGCCTCAAATAGTTTTCTGAACAAAAACTTTCCATGATAATTGACTGTAAACCATTATGATTTAAAATGAGAAACTTCAGTAGTCTGGCTATTGTGTGTGTTATACCAGAAAACTTCAGTCTAAACTTGCTTACTTTCCCACCAAAAATATGAGTGTGCCACTATCCTAATAGCTTTCATAGATCCAGCTGTAACAGAAAAATGGAGACTAAAAATTTCAGTACTACCACCAATCACTACTTCAGATGTTTTTTCAGAAGGAGTTGGATGAGATATTTTCCTTAGGAGGGAAAAGGAGTTATTGAGAAAATTGAAATAGGAAAACAAAACCAGTACTTTCTCAGAGTCATGAACAGATAAAGAACTAAGTAGGGCCAGAATCGACTGTTCCGTAGTACAGTACACTTACAATGGACAGACTAAGCTTCATTCTCGGATGTTTGCGAAACAAGTCTAAACAATAAAGGAGTTATTTGTATTTTAATCTACAAAATGTAATATTTGTGACAGTGTTTTAAAGGACGTGTTCAAAGGGACAGCAACAACAAACCAAACTGTGGTAAAATGGATTTGAAGTGGTCTAACACATAATATAGGTGAGATCCTGACTTGTTGTAAATCTGCCAGTTTATGCTGAATATCTGGCCTATGCCTTTAAGAAAAGATACTTTACAGTGCTTCAGAAACTACTTCAGGGGGGATTCTGCGCCAAAAAATCTAAAAAATTTTGAAAATTTTGTCAAAATAATACAATATAATCACATTTTCAATTGTTTTGGTAAGTTATTTAAACTACAATACAGAAAAAATTCACTAACTATTCAGCATTTCTTAAAAATATGAAAGTTAAGTTACAAACACTTGGTAACTAATACCCTGCATTCCAGTTATAATCCTGGATTTTCATTTAAATTACATTACAGAACACTAAACAGCCCAAAAAAAAAAAAAAAAAAAAGTAGAATGTCATTTTAAATTGCTCAGACTTTCACACATGAAAGTCATACAGTTTTGCTAATCATTGTACCTGGCTGGGTACTTTCGGAATTGCTTGGTTCTGATTGTCCTTACGTTTTATTGACTGCTTGGTAAATGTTTTATTTTCCCTCTAAGTCGTTTTGTTTTGTTTTTTAATGGGGAAGTAAAATAAATCCTGAGCTGTAATCTAACCCCATTGTGCCACTTTGGCACAGGAAAAAAGTGAAAAAGCACATAGATTTTCCTAGCTGATTCCCATTTATAGGGCTTTACATCACTCTGGCAAGGTAGGAGCCTTAAAACTTTTACACGTTTTATGCTCCTGGGGGAGTTGACTGAGGCAGGCTGCTACATTTCTGCCTTGGAATGAGATCACTTAGCCATCAACAGCAACATTAACAAAATGTGGGGTCTTTTTTTTTTTTTTTTTTTTTTTCAAAAGCTATTTTCTTTAAAAACAAACAATTTTCAGTAACATGGTACTAATACTTAATTGTTTTTTTTTTTTTTTTTTTTTTTTTTGATTTATAGACATGTTACTAGGCGTGCAGGCTGCTACATTTCTGGGCCAGAGCCTTCCTCATACATAATAAAAAGGCCTACCCCCTCCTTGCCCGGCGAGCCCAGTAGCAAGAGAGAGGGATGAGGGAGTCTGAAGGGGTTACCTTATGAGGAATGATTATATGATTGTGTATATGGATATCATATGTGTCTCTAAATATTAAAAGGACAAACATTAAAGAAACCGGTATTATTTGAGTGGGCCAACGTGGTATAAAGAGATTCCAAGGGTACATCTATACTTACTTCCTGGTCCGGATGTAAGTGATCAATCTTCTGGGATCGATTTATCACGTCTTGTCTAGACGCAATAAATCGATCCCGGATCGATCCTGGAAGTGCTTGCCGTCGACGCCGGTACTCCAGCTCAGCGAGAAGAGTACGCAGCATCGACGGGGGAGCCTGCCTGCCGAGTCTGGATCCATGGTAAGTTCGGACTAAGGTACTTCGAATCGTAGCTGAATTTGCATACCTTAGTCCGAAGTGGGGGGTTAGTGTGGACCAGGCCCAAGAAACATTTCATACCATTGAGGGTAAGGTCTCCTAAACTGTGGAATGTGATACTGATAGCCCATCCCTTGAGAATGTGATAGTGATAGCCCTAGGGACTATGATAGTCCCATCCCTTGAGAATGTATTGTAATGAAGACGTCCTGATTAGCAGACTAAACACAAGGAAATCAGCTAGGCCTTCCTTTCCTTTCTCATGGATTAGTATTCTGTCAACCCATTAGCCAAGCTAGAGACATATATACTAAAATTTGTTAGCCTAGTCTTAATAGACTGTGGCTGGAACAGGGAATAAAATAACTAATCTCAATTGAAAAGTTATTTCCCAGCTTCTTTTCAAAAAAGAAAGCAATTGTCTGTCGAGAAAGCCGTATGTTTTTTGAGTACTTCATCTCTGCTCTCCCAACCAAGCAATACTAGTGCCCACAGTGCCACCTGGAGTCCAAAATGAAAGGGGCTTAGTTTTGCTTTCAAAACTGTTCAATAGGAAAGTGTATTTGGAAGCTGATGTATGCTTTTTTCCTTTTAAATTTCATTCCGGTTCTGTTAAAACTAAATATTTTGGCTTAACACTTTAAATTTTTTATGTAAACCTTTACAAATTCAATTTTTTTTCTAAATTAAAAGTTTTATTCTACTTTTGTAGAAGTGTTAAAAATAAGTGATGATAATGCTCATGATAGAGTACATAAAATAACTGGTTTTGTGATTACTTGAAAAGTAAAGGCACATAATATTACACAGTCACCAATGAAACCTGTTTAATGAAAGTTACTTTGCAGTGGACATCTGTTTAAGATTACAAAATAGTGCAAACTCTGATTATCACAAGTAGTACCATTATGTTCAATGACAGGTTTCAGAGTAACAGCCGTGTTAGTCTGTATCCACAAAAAGAAGAACAGGAGTACTTGTGGCACCTTAGAGACTAACAAATTTATTAGAGCATAATAATTTATTTATTATTTATTAGATGCATCCGAAGAAGTGGGCTGTAGTCCACGAAAGCTTATGCTCTAATAAATTTGTTAGTCTCTAAGGTGCCACAAGTACTCCTGTTCTTCTCATTATGTTCAATGAGACTACACATGCTAGCTGTATGAGGCTGCTCCTTTGCAAGGGAGATCAATGGGAGTTTTGTCATTGAGTTAATTGGGAATAGGATCGTGCCCCAGATATGGTAATGAGGATTTTGCAAGAAGGTCACTAATGTGACTTGTGTTTTTCTCTCATGCTTTTAAAGTACTGCTTTTCTAGTGATATTTCATTTTTGGGGGTGGCTAGGAGGAGGAACGGAGAAGGGTAGCATTTTTCTAAAAAGTTCAAAAACGTGACTTGTTGGCTTACATTTCCAAAGCCCTAGCACATGTTTAGGTACTATATAAAAAAGCAGCAAATTTGGGGAAAGGGTGCTATGATAGGGATAGAATCAATAAGGGTTTCATCCTTATTCATGAAAGGATGACGTTTGTTTTGTGTTTTGGGGTAAGATTTAGCGGAAATTCTTAAGTCTAAACTTATCAAACTTATATAGAACTCTGAAACCATTGTTAAGCAATAGGATTGTTGTGCATAAACTAGAGCAAGAGGCCTGGTTAATTGAGCAAAGGAATTGAAAACAAGATATTCTGAATTCTCTTCCAGATCTGAGACTGATGTCTTCTGTGACCTTGGCCAAGTCGTTTACTGCTGTCCCCCTGTCTGTAAAATGAGGGTAACAATACCTGCCTTACAGGAGTAATAAGAGGATTAAATGGCTAATGTCTGTCTGCAGATGAAAAGGATAAGAGGTTTTTTTCTCCTAGCTGCAGGTTGGAAGTCAGTAAGTACTCTGAACTCTGATATTAAAACGGACAAGCCAAGAACCTGAGAATATGAAATTATTCAAGATGGCACGTTTAAAGAATCCTTCTTAGTTATGTTAAGTGAAGCATTGATTTTGACTCTTCCTAACATACTGTTCCATAGCAGAGGAAGCTGCTTACTCTTCACAATGCATACAGAAAGCTCTGCTTTCCTTAATGTGAAGTTTTAGATGTTATCCTAGTTGCCCTATACCAAATAAGCGTGAAATTAGTTTGGGAAATGGTGGGTGAAAGTTAACAGATCTTAAGGAGAACAAACAATCTTCTGATAACAAATTAATCCAATATCTGATCTAAACTGTAGTCTGCATTTAAAAAAAAAAAAAAAAGAAAAGAAAAACACCTCAGCAGTGCTTCTAATCACCTTCAGCACTTTTCCCAGAGTAAGTATTTCACATAGGCCACTATGGTTATTACTTTCATATTGCTATTTCTACCTGTGCTATTCCTGCCTATTAGTTACCTGCTGCCTCCTCAGATTAGGCTGCCATAAATGCATCAAGCCTCTGTTCTTTAAGGCATTGGTCCTAATCTTCAAAGCAAATAATGGATCAAGTCCCAGCTAAGTTAGCGAGAGCATTTTTCTCTACAAATTACCTGCTCTGCTGGCACAATACCATTCACAAAGTCCAGAATCATGCACATTTAAACTGACAGCAAAACATTCTCAACTGAGGTGATCACAGGTGGAATGAACTGCCGCAGAGCAGAGTAATCCAGAATCTGACCAATCTTTAGGAAACTCTGCACAACATTCTTGCTTTGCTAAAGCTTTTTTACATAACCAGAAAAACATTCACAATATCAGCCATTCCCCTGTCAAATCAACCCTGGCTCCCCATGGCCCCCTTTCCCCAAAAAAACTAACAAAAAAAATCCTATCCTAGGCAGAGCTTTCTATCTCGTTAAAAAGAGGGATTGGAGGGGAAACAGACTCCATGAAGCCCACTATGGCCTTTGCTAATTTTTTAAATCAGGAATGTACTCAAATAATACAAATAGCATTATAAAATTCTAAGCTAAAATAAAATGATCACAACTAACTAGAGTGGAAATTTATACTACTGTTGAATGAGATACAGAAGAGATTGAAAATAACAAGGACCCAGTACCAACACTATACCTATATTAGGAAAAATGTCTGGGGATGTTCAGGCTAGAGAGTGTGAGAATGAATATAATCATTTCTAGGACAATGGGTCTCAACCTTTTCCCTGCTGGGGCCTCCCTTCCACTTAACAATATGGGAAGGGCAGGCGACTTATAATCCCCAGGTTGAAAACCCCTTTCACTTTCTGCCCCTCAGGAGAAGCATTCAACGTAAGCCATTGCAGATCAGTGAAGTATTCAGCAGGGGCAGAGCCACATTCAGTAAAGAAAACCCTTGGTATGTCTCTGCACTCAAGCAAGAGCTTCAAATTTTCACCGTATGAAAACTAACAAACTTCATGGTGGCTGAGGAGCTGCCAATGTTGGGTGCCCAGTTCTTCATATAAAATAGGGAAGAGGCTTGGCTCTATTAAAGTTCACATTTTTAACATCCTTGTCAAGTACCTCTCGTTTCCAGTGGCATCCTCTTTTCTGCGAAAGCTTCCTGGTGAATTGAACAATGTGCCCAAATAGCTTGGGATATAATCCTAGTCGAGTAGCCTCTGTATTTTCAGGCTCGTCTACAACAAAAATTGTATAACCCCTTCCGCGCAGTGTGGACATAGTTACATTAATACGGGGGTCAGCAACCTTTCAGAAGTGGTGGGCCGAGTCTTCATTTATTCACTCTAATTTAAAGTTTCGCGTGCCAGTAATACATTTTAATGTTTTTAGAAGGTCTCTTTCTATAAGTCTATAATAACTAAACTATTGTTGTATGTAATGTAAATAAGGTTTTTAAAATGTTTAAGAAGCTTCATTTAAAATTAAATTAAAATGCAGAGCCGCCCGGACCAGTGGCCAGGACCAGGGCAGTGTGCGTGCCACTGAAAATCAGCTCGCGTGCCGCCTTCGGCATGTGTGCCATAGGTTGCCTACCCCTGTATTAATAGAAAGATGCCCATTCCGGTATAGCTGGGCCTGCACAGAAAGGCAAATAAGCTATACGGGTATAAGGTATCTTTACATAGGTATAAGTGCATCCACATGGGGACTGTACTAATATAAACTTTACAAAAATGGGTGTAGACCAGGCTTTCCTCTCATTGCTTGGTCTCCGTCATTGCAAATACCAACACAGTGATACCAATCCAACTCAGCTGCAGGAGCTGATTTGTAGAGCGCTTCAAAGACTTCTTTTTCTCCCTTCTCTAATACATCCTGTCAGAGCACAGCAAAAAAGGAAGTCTTTATGTATGGAGCCGTCCCACTCAGCATGGAAAATAATAAAAGGTGGGTGGATGATGACACAGCTGTAATTTCATTCAGTTGTACTGTATTAATAAATACTGGCTCTCTTGGACTCTTCTAAACAGCTGTTCCTGAACACCTGGACCTAGATCATGAATTTGTCAGCTGCAAATTGTTTTGTTTTGACTTGATGGCAGCAGCAACTCCCATGATCCAAGATATGGGCTCCCAATCAGAGTTTCCCCTGTTCTGAGGCATGGCAGCTTTGGCTAGGTGTAGTGACACTTAATATGACAGTCAGAGGGGCTCATGTTTACAGTATTGCCATTTAATTAAACAGTCTGCTGAGTTTATAAATGTATAAGCTTTAATGTGAAGTGTTTGGTGTAAAGATAGAGGTGTGGTCTACAAATTGGTCAGTGCCCCTTCCTTTTAGTGAGCATATTCATACCCCATAATCCTTTGCCAGCTACTGCTGCAATCTGTGGCATGTTGGAAAAAATGTCAAATTCCATGCCTGCAGAATTTCAGAGTCCATATGCACTTGACTAGGGCAGCTCACACCTCTTAGAGCCATTATTCCAGGCTGTCTTTAGATGCAGGAAGGCACCCCTGCACTAGAATATACATGGCAAACCAAAAAAAAAAAGTGATCACTGCAACCCTAAGAGCTAGTGACATTTTTTTTTAAATGATTTTAAAATGGAAGAAAAGGTGGATGGGGATGACACATTAGTTGTAATCCCTGTTCTAGGATAATAAACACAGCTGTGCATAATCTCACTTTTTTGCTTATAACAGAAATATTTTGCAGCCTATATTGTTGCACTTAGCCTACTTTGAGTAATGCACTACCAAATTAGTGTGTCTATAGGAATGGTGATATACCCTTGACCTCTGTAGGATTGGTTGATGTATATATACACAAGAATTGAATGATACAGAGGAGGGCTGTACAGCCATGGGAATGTATAATATTTAAAGTTGTGGAAAAGCTATGCATGTAAAACATAAATAAAAAGGACTTTTTGCATGAATGGCTAGCGACAAGACATGAGAGGAAAAAGTCTAATTGCATAATCATAAAATAGCATTTGTGCCAGGCAAGAGTCAATATTTTGCTATTATCTTAGATCTATATGTGATAAGCATAGATCTAAAGAAAACCCCATTGGACATGAAAGAGGGTATGAGAGAAGCAATATAGGAAACAAATGGGGAAGATGACCTTTCCTCTCAGCTGTGCTCTATCCTATTCTACCCCAAATTGTTAATCATTAAAATTTAATCCTTTATTGGTCCAATTACAGTTCCCAAAATACATTAGACCTTTGCCCATAAATGTCTCTTCTCCTTAATAAGTATATAGAGATGATAATAATAATAATATGCTGAATCGATATTATATTTTCTTTCTCTCTGCAAGTAAATGATATGCTATAATGGCTTTGCAAGAGGAAGAAATAATCTGTTCCAAGATGAAAGATGTGATTAAATGTATGAAAAGAACAAAGACAATCTGCAGATACTGGTAAAGACCCCTTATGATATGACGAGATCTGAGACTCTGTGGTGAATATCACACAGAAGAAAGAAAGCACTCCAGGACTTTTAAAATCATACCTTTAAAGGAAATATAGAGGTGCTGTGGTTAAAAGACAAAATGGCTGTAGCTGAAGGACAAAAGAGGTTTTTGAAATTCAAACTGTGTGAGAGAAAATATAATTGTCTGCCACATTTGAAGTAAATTTTTCATCACAAGCTGATTCTGATAAGAATAGTACTTCATCTTAGCTCAAACAAGTATGTTATCACTTTGATTCAGAGAAATGGTTTATATTCAGTATAATGTAGTGTATATAAAATGGGGTTCATTCCATCGCATGGACAACATACAGTGGTCTTGTTAAAAGCTGAACAACTTATAATTGGCATCTTTTACTAAAATGGGTCTTATCTGAGCTTTTTCTTCTCATTCAAATCTTTGGATCATTTTTATTTTTACTCTCTAAACATGCCAATACCAAAACTGCTCATAATAAAAATCTGAATGTTATTTTTTTAATCTAAATGATTAGTGATAGAGGCTTTGGTTAAAATGACATATTGATTCATTTAAGTTGAAAGCACTATAAAGGGTCAAGATTAGATGAAAATTAACAAAATACCAACCTCCCCCTGGAATCTTGTAAAAAGAACCATGTATTGTACTGCTACGTTTACAGAAGAAATAATGACCTTAACACACTGGCTTTTTTTTTTTTTTAAATGATTCAAATGGCTCTGCGGTTTGACAGTCAGAACAGTTTAAGCGATAACTGATAGGACTCAGACAGGCATAATTATCATTTGTGACAGGGCTCTAGAACTATTACTCATGTGTCTACCCAGATAATCACAAACAGAGATTTATGACCCATGTGAGAAATGTTTCTGGTTTCTGAAAGGGGAGCACACAGAGTGCTGCAAGAAAGAAGAAAAGTCTTTGCCATTATGAATTTAAGACAATAATTTGACAGCTAAACATCACCACACTATGTCACAATACAATAATGAACAGCAGACTATAGTCAATGGCTGCCATGTTTCCAGAGTGTGTGTAATCCAGGATTTTGGGAAACTTCCTGTGCTGATTTTAAATGGAGGGGTCCAGGAAAAGGGTTGTTTTTTGTTTTGTTTTTTTAAAGTCTAAACACAATAGTCATTAATTTTCAACAATAGTACAGTAATAATGAAGTTTAGTTGACTACTGAAATAGTGCTATGTTTCAGAAATAAATGAATTAATCTCTTTAAATTACTTACCACCTTTATCTATAAAATACAAATTCTCTTGCTAAAACCACATTCCTCTGAAATTAGATCAGTTTCAGATTGTGCAGTGCTTGCTATTTCCACATTCTCTGGTGCAGTTTCCTGATTAGCAGGGACAACAGGAAGCCAAGGAAGCAGGGGAAACGGGCTCCTGCTGTGGATATGACAGTGTCATCCAAAAATATTGAATTTTGTCATTTAAAAAAAACAGAGCGCAAAATTCTCTGCTGGTCAACTGAGCTACGCCAGCAGAGAACTTGGTCCAAAATTATTAGCTTATTCACAAAAGGTATTTTCTGTGTACCTCAGTCCAGTGTGCTCTTATTGAATCTGTACCTTTGCAGCGTGAATCAATAAGATCACAGAACACCTAGTACTCTGAGATCAATTTTATTTGCTTGGTAGCTATAGACCCCAACAGAGCACAAATCAAGCCTAGCTACATAGTTTAATCTACTATATCTATGCTTGAGCACCTCCACAAACTGTAGGCTATGGCTGTTTTTTGAGGCGATCTGGTCCCAGAATAGTTGGTCCTTGTGGGTCCACCCTATGTGGAGCCTTGTGGGATTTAAGCACGCCAAAAAACCAAGTATCTGGTGAGTAAGGCAATGGTTTGGCTCGTAAATTACTTCTATGTAAGTTACTGTAAGAGCCAACTGACAAATGAAATCCTTCTAAATGAGTCTCTTTAGTCTTGCATTATCTAGCATTCAAATTAAATTAATTGTCCTTTAAGAAAATGCATGCAGGGTATGACAAGGAATATGAGCCTTAAACAGGTTTCTCAATGTGACCTCAAATGGCAGGTACCAAAAAACTAGATGTAAATGATTTGGTAACAGCTTGCAGACAACACTAAATGAAAAATTATTATGTTTTGACAAATAGTTGAGACTATAACACGTACCTATTAGTCCACCTGTTTCAAGTTTCTCACCTTACAATTAGCTGAATTCCCCAGGGGGAGGGAATTAGTTAGCTGAGGATGCTACATTAGTATTACCTAATTTTTTAAATTAAATTGTTTTGGTTTTGCTATGTAGCAACCTAATTACAGCAGGTATGTTCCAATTAGGCAAACTGGCATCCTTGCAACAACTGGATGTAACTCACCTTCTCATTAATATAACAACCAGTATAGTTATCTAGTCTTTAAACCACAGTGAAAAATAACACAAAAAGAAAAGGGGTAGGGATCCCCATTTAAGAAGTGGACAGTAAGTGGTAGAGCTATTACTATATAAGGATTTTGGAACTTTCACTCTCCTTCTCCATTTTATTTATAATTTTGCAGACTTAATTCATTGGAGGCTATCTTAATAAAAATAAAAACATGATACAAAAAGTCCTGAAAAACAACTTGAGCAATTCAAACAAACATCCATTCACCAAAAACCAGAGCCAGGAATAAAGCAAATAGGAATTAAAAACCCATCTGCTTATAGATACATTTTGTTGTTTATAAAAAGCAATGCCACACAACATATTAAAAGACTATTCAGTAACCAATAATTTTACCCATCTAGTCCTCAATCCTGCAACTTTTTCCATATGGACAGACTCCTGTCGATATAGAGTTGTGCAGGCTCAAGGGGCACTCACATGGAACAAGTTGCAGGATCAGGGCCATGATCAAAGTTATCCAGTTCTTCTGCATTGAAACATTCCTGTCACCTAATTAACCTGTTCAAAAAGCTTTGGCAACGTCAAAATCTCAGTATGAATTTCTTCTCATCAACAAATCTCACAGTTTGGCTGGAAAGAAAGCTTTAATCTCAATGGCTTTAAATTCAGATATCAGCATTAATCTTTTTTCTATGGCCTCAGAATTAACATTATATCTTAAGTAATTCTCTATTACAATTCAGAGTTGCATTATCTTTTATTTGTTATACTGATAAAAGCCCAATCTAATGCCCACTACAGTCCCTGAAGAGACTCCCAAGGTGTTCACTGAAAGCAGGTCAGGGCCGTGAACAATTTGTCAAGTATGAAATGACAAATATATTAGCTCTAGTGAACTGAAAACAGATGACTCTCCATTTCATAGAGGAAAGACTGAATCTGTTCTGTTTTACTCGACAGACAAAAACGTGCACTGCTGTTCAGCGTAACATGACTTTTCCCCTCCAAAGTGTGGAAGAATCTGAGTGTCCATTATTCTGAATCTTGATTAATTTGAAATTAAGCATGGGGTAGGATGTGTAATCTATACCAAGTGCAGTTCAAAGTAATCTGCAGCTATAAGGCATGGCTAGACTCTTGACAAGGACGTGCCTGTCACTGTTGCTCAAGTGTTGATCCCTTGTACATCTGTTTCCCAGTAGATATCCAAGGACACAGTCCTAGGACACCTGGTCTTTCCACTTTACAGTGTCTACAATGAAACTTGTAAGAGACACCACCCTTATTAGGCAGCTTCTTGTCTTAAGAGACTGGCCCAAAGTATCCCAAACATACAGAGTACAATTCTGCTCCACCTTTGTTAGAAAGCTACTTCTTTTAAGCAACCATGTTTCATGAGTCATTTTAATGGTTTAAGACAGATTTCATTGTTACACAGTAAATAGTATGTACAGTGAGGATCTGAAGGTTTTAACTAAGCACCTCCTATGTGGTAGTGTTGAAATGTCATTTCATGTTAATCATCCATAGTCCTGGAAATAATCTAACTCGACTTAGCTTTAGTTTTGAACTCCTTTACTAAGGGTTTGATCCAGCTCCATTAAAAACCATGGTAAAACTTCCATTGACTTCAACAGAAGTTGGATCTGGTCCTAAAAACCCATTCACCATAGCTGTAAGCCCTGCAGCCATCCATCTCTTTATAGGGGCTCTTTATAGATAGATGGGTTGTTACAGTGCTTGACCACAATCCTGAAAGGTGTGGGTTTGAGTCTTGCTTGATCTCCCACTGAAAGGCCAACCTGGCTACCTGATCCAGCAGGTTAGGGCAGTCAAAGGCAGTTGGATGTGATGTTGGCTACATTGCTCCCTTTCTGTTCCATTAGGTATGACACCTTGTGCCTTACCCACCTCAGCCTGTTGAGCCATTGGCTCCTGGGAACTTTGACTTTGATTCATGAGGGAGGGGATATAGCAGCAGAATGCCCATAAGAGATTTTTTCTCCTTTTGGAGATGGAGAACATTTCAAAGCAACTAAATAGTAATTTACCAACGTGACATTTCTGGCTTCTACTGCTATTTTTGTACACTTCATAAAATCAAAAAGTAACTTAGGCCATGTCTATATTAGCACTTATGTCAGCAAAACTTTTGTCGCACAGGGATGTGAACGACATAAGTCTTGCTGGCATAAACACTTGTGTGCACAGTGTTATGTAGGCAAGAGACGCTTTCCCACCAACACAGCTACCGCCGCTCATTGAGCTGGGTTTATGGAGATGGGAGAGCTCTCTCCCGTTGGCATAACAAGACTACATGAGCACCCATACAGCAGAACAGCTCTATTGGTACAGCTGTGCTGCTGTAAGCTTGTAAATGCAGACATGGCCTTAGTAACAGAAGCCTTACTTACTCTCTTTTCATTTTTAACCAGTGTAAACTCATAGCTGATGAGTCTGTAAAACTGCTTAGTGGAGGGGATCTTTTTTCTTTTAAAGGTGGTGATTTGGCAATGGAATCTTACCCTCAAGATATTTTACTATTGCAGGAAAAACTGTCCACCTTGGGATAGTAAGGTTAAACATTTATCTTTTTCCCTTTCTTGGTCTTGGAAATATAAATTGCTTTTACCTTATTCAGTTAGTAAAACAAGCTGCTAATAAGTTAAAATTATATTTTATCATCCTGGACAAGAAAAATGTAGATTTTATTATGCAGCTCATTTATAACAGAACAGTGATCATCAAGTGTGGAGACAGTTCAAGGTTCCCATATTGTATGAACAACAGACTTCCCGAGGGATCTGGACTAGTGCTGATGCTCTTTAATATATATATAGCTGACCTGCCGCCCACCTAGGCAGCTAAGTTCGTGTACACTAATAGCATCTACCTGGCAAGAGCCAGAAGAAGCTTGAGGCACTGGAGTCTCGTCTGTTACCTGATCTTGACATCTTGGCTAAGTACTTTTCAAAGAAGACACTCCCTAAAATCCAGTCGAGAGTCACACTCCTCTTTCTGGCAACTCATGGTGCGGAAGTGCTGCAACCTTATAAACATCTTCCAATGCCCTAATTATTGCACCTGCCAAATACCGTGCAGCCACATAGGGATTCAGACATCATTGTGGAAAGCTGGACTCAGTGATCAACACTGCCCTTCATATCATCATCGGTGCAACCCGGACAACTCATTTCCAACCTTCTGGTCCTGACTACCATGCTCCCTTGGCAGCTAGGTGTGAAGGCAGGGCCCTGGCCACATTATTATATGTGGTAAACTATCAAGACAGCTTACTTCATAATTTCATCCCAAAGCCACATCAAAATCCCAGTTAAAGTCAAGACACTCCTTTTCTGAAAAAGTTGAGCCTCTCCGACAGTACATCAGAACAGCAGCAACAGATGGTGCAGGGTTATATTTTGGATCAGCGGTGCATTTCTTGGCAGATAGACAACTCAGGTCTGAGTCCCCTCGTCTCACTGGCTCAGCTCTCACATGCCCCCGAAGAACAACTATATGAACCAAAAGATCCTTCTTTGTTACAACAGGCTCTATTGTGGTCACCGGGGGTGGGGTTAACTATTGCTGAGGCTTCTTGAGCTCCCCACCCTGCCCCTGTGGAGCTCAAGTTATGCTTATGGACTGCCCTTTTTATCCTCTTGATGGTGAATGGATGTGCTTGACAGCTCTGGATGACTGCCATGATAGGGACTACATCATTTACTCAACATCCAACTCACTGCTTGTACCATCAGAAGGCATATGCCAGAATAAATTAGTAAAAAGAACTTGCAGGACAAATAGTTATAACTTTAGTGTTCACTCAGCAGGAAACACTGTTAGAAAGGTTGTAAAGTGTTTCAACTATAATCCCTTTTTTTCCCCATCATTCATGAGTTTCTGAAAAATTCTCCTTTGTGTCTTAAGTATTCCAAATATCATATGCCAGTCTTAAGTTTGCTCCACAGGGATGCTGACTTTCTACCACACTCTGTTTTATCACCTAGTAGGGATTTACATTATTTGTGGAGGGGAAGAGAGTATGTAGTAGGTGTCTTAACTTTTAATTTCCTTACTTTAGAGTAAAATAGATTGAGTGTAATAAGCTCTATTATTTCACAAAGATACTGTACAAGTTGGTCATTTCTATACTGACCTAGTAAATATTTGTTTCACTGCAACTAGTCACTGCTGTTTTTCTTTTTAACCACTAGCTTAAGTTTTGCTGGCCCTGCAAGTCAGGGGCTCAGTCCTACTCCTAGTGACCTTAAAGTATTTTGCCATAAGAAGACATTCTACAAGTAGCTGCAAGTCCGCTATGTTCATTTCAGCTTTATTTTTTGGTATGTAGGGAGAAAAAATTGAGGGCTACAACAAATCCATCTGCTAAAAGCCTGACAAATATGTGAGGGTATGACAGACAGACAATTTGAGTTTCCTCAAGAATGTCCTTAAAAGGGAATATATAATTAAAGTTGGAAATAGAGAGATGAATGGGAAAAGCTTTGTTGTGTGGTTTGAGCTGGCAGCATCTCTCACACAAAGTTACTGCACCAGTTCAGTTTATCTAGTCAGATAACTTGGGAGGGAGGTATGGCTTAGTGATCTAAATATATCAGGTGTAGAAATCCCTGGAACACTGTATGCTCACTATATAAATACAAGTATTTGGTTTTAACCCTCAACCTGCTTCTCCCTACCCTCCCTTGTCTAGCTTACAGTTCTGCATTTGAGATAGAAAGCCTTAGGAGCAGGGACCACAACTGTTCTGAAATCTCTATAAATGACCATGCTTTCCAAGTTCAAAAGTCCAATATCCTTCCAATGTAGATAATATATCATAAAGTGGGTGCCATTCCAGGGGAACCTTAAAAACAAGGTCCCGGCTGCTCTGGGTAGACATCAGAGATTGCATGGCACTTTTCAAAAGGTATGGCCAAATTCCTCTCTTCCTGTTATGGTGCAGTGGACTAGCTGGCTACTGACTTCTGCTCCAGCTGTGACTGTGTTTCAGTTGTGTTTAGCTATATACTACTCCAATTTGTAAAACGCTTTTGGATCCTTTAGAATTAAAGGTGCTATAAGACCTAATAGTTTCAAATTTTTGCTAAAGTGAACATTGAGAGACAAGAATACTGTCCAAAAATTCGTTTGTGCTCAAAACTATAGCCCTACGTGGAACAATTTTTAAAAATCCTGCTCCTGTCTCGCCCCGCAATACCCATTCGCACCCGCTCCCACACTGTTTCTTGAATTTTTATCCCACTCCCACTATTATGGCAGTGGGTCCATCTAGTACCCGCAGGATCCCAGTCCCGCTGCAGGGCTCTACTGAAAACTTTTTATGCTTTGAAAGGTATAGAGACCATCTGGGATTTAAAAACCATCATCAAGCCATCATTGGCTCATAAGCCAAATTGCTTCTGTGGAGGAAGTTGCTCTATTAGGGCAAGTAACGCAAAAACACGCCAGAGGGATCTTGCTCACACGCACAGTCCCAATGAAGTCATTAGGACTTCATCCATCAGTAAACTGATTTACACGTGTTTGCAGGATTGGACCCTTAAATGACAAGTAAAAAAAAAAATTTGTCTGTTTTAATTTGAAAATAACTGAACCAGAATACTGGAGCATTCCTATTTAAAATAAATATACATATTCTATTTTCATATAATGTGCTTTCCATTATGACCAGAACATGGCTTATGCTTCAATATATAGGAGGAAAACATTGTTCCTAGAACTGAGAATTTTTGAAATTTAGTACAATGAACTAACATTCATGCAACTTTACATTTTATGCCACACACATTTTTATTTTTTGGAATGGGTCAGGAGAAGAGGGGGATGTAAATAGAATAGGACAAGCTTTTTTAATGCCAATAATATAGCAAGTTGTATCCAAATTATTACATTTAATACATTTGGAAGACTAACCATGGTGAAAAGGGTACAATTGCTGAATATACACACAAACATGAAAATTGTCTAAATACAGAAGTTGTCTTTTTGATTACTAAGTTTGCTATATGAAACTTATAGAACTCCATTCTTTCATTTTTCACTTATGCCTTACTGAGTGAATTAGGTCAGAAATGATTTTCTTTTTAAATGTAAGCACGCTGTAGTACACATTTAAAGAGAAAAATACAAATTACTGCACATGAAATAGCTTTTTCCTATACAGCAGCTCTACTTTTGTTGAGTTTAGATTCCATTACTATCACAGTTTAAAAGGAGAATACACACAAATAGCAACCTAAACTATCTTCACTTATGTCAATGCAACACATTATATAATACTAGCTTTTGCTGACAGTTAAGTAGGGAACTACCTGCAGAATTGGATCTGTGATTCTGGGTGTAAGTTGAATGTGTGCCAGACACATGAACCAAACACCCTTTGAAGAATAAGCCCTTAAGGTCACTCTGTTTTTAAAACAGAAACTGCAGCGAGTTAAGGCATCTCTATACTGACGCAACACAAGACTTAGTTCAGAGGTCAAAAATGTAGCTACAATGTGGGTATTTGTCTTATGAAGGCTCACAGATAAAGCAATTATTGTAGATGTTGTAAGACACTGTATACTGCCCTAAGTGTACAATGTCATTTTCCTTTACAACCAGCCTTCAGCATAGCTAGTGAAGTGTGGTATTACAAGGTAAGCATTTTACAAATCCTAAATTCAGGACAGCTTCTCTAAAAGTGTAATTTGAGATAGCCAAGTAAACACCTTAATAAACCACTGATTTCTGCAGCTTAGTCCTTTCACTGATGGAAACTAGAAAGTTTATAATATATAAGCTACTTAAATTGTCCAAGATGTATTAGTTGTTCTCTACCTTTCTTCTCAAGGCAGTCCAAATTATTAGACTGTATCAAAGTCTGATGTCAGAATTTTACAGCAGTTTTTAAATTTCTAAATTTAAAGGGAATTAGCCATGTTGAAAACTGCCGTTTTACTTAAAAATGGTGCAAAGAGCTGGTTACTCCCAGATACATGTTGAACACATTCAATATTACACACATGCGCACACACACACTTGCACTTTTAAATCATAATAAACTTAGTTTAATGCTTTAAAAAGCTCTGAAAACAAAACAAAAAATATATACTTCAAGCTTAGTTCTAAGCAAATATGGTAGTATCAAAAGTGTTAACACATGCAAACTATACTCCCAATATACTTATTTGTGGTTTTTTTTTTTTTTTTTAAGTTGAAGGTTACCTTCCAGAAACAAAGTTCACCCAGTACAAAATATTGCAGTTTGTCCCAGTATCTTGTATTAAAGGTTTCCTGATACTTCATCTTCATGTGATTGAAAACACTTGCGTAAGAGTTTGGCTTATTACAAGCCACACAGTGGCTGACAGACTGACTGAACCTATGCTTTTACTATTCAATACAGTAAAAGCTGAGTAAACCATTTTGAAACAGATGTTAGCAGTCACAGAACTATGTTTATGCAAGACAGCTCTAGAAGTAAATGTAAAAGTTATTGCCCCTTGGTAGCACTAAGAAAGTAAATTAGATCAGCAGGAAAAAAAGGGTACTGATAACATTCACTAGCATACATGTAGCTTTTGGGCTAGGAAGAAAAGAACATGGCAAAATATGGTTTTATGTAGAGAGGGTGAAAGATAAATATCTGAGAAATTGTGTAAACAATCCACCCAGTGCAGAACTGGAGTTAAGTGACATGGCTGATAAGAGCAGACTAGCTTAGTACAGCTTGGAATGTGTGTATCAAATCATTTCTTCAAACAGTATTTATCTGTACTGTTGACAAACGCATACCATCCATAGTTACTCACACCACAATTATGAAAGAGTTATTAGAATACTCAGGATGTTATCACCCTCTTGTTTGATCAAAATTATAGCTGTAAGTTACTTGCCAAAAATCAGTAGGTTGGAAACACCCAGCCTGCAAATTAAAAATGATACCACCTGTCAAACATGTTGGAGGACTCCTCAAAACACGTAGCACATCACTTTCCAGAAGTAGCTTATGCATGTGTAACTTGTATTGACAGTCTGCCAGAAATAAATGAGTTTAACAACAGGTAAGGTAGCGGGGGTGTACCCCCCAAGAAGAGATGTCTAGATAGATTCCAACCTCCAATCTTTCTTGGAAATGGGAGTTACACAGAGTGAAAGACTGATCCATGCACTTTTGTCCCTGCTGTGTTGTTCCTAGAAATAGTCCTCCTCTTCATCAAAAAAGCCATTTTCCAAAGCATATGTGCAGTCTGCACTAGATACAGCTTGGCATGCTCCTTTGTATTCTTGTATTGATTCATAAAGAGAGTACAGTTGACATAGCAATGACATATCCAGCTGCCGAAGGCCAACCTGATGGGGGGAAAAAAATAAAGACATGTTGAAATTTCAAATGTGATTTGATTGCAATATGGTGGCATTTGCACACTTTTCCCCACAACTACTCAGGTTCAGAGGATGAGTTGTGTGTCACCTTGAACAATTATGCAATATGGCAGCTTAATGAATTTACTAAGGAAGGCCATATCCACCCCACCGAACAAGCCAGATGAAAGAGCTGTGGAGAAAGCTGTGTTCCATGGTATAAAATGTGACAAAGCATTCCTTGTGATTCAGTCATGTTACCATGCCCTGTTAACTGGGCAAAAAGCTGTGCAACCCTAGACAGGTGTGCTGCAATGTAAGAGAACTCAAACACTTTGTACGCCCTGTGATGCTCAAGATAGATTTACAGGTGTGACCACATCTGTCCCATTTACTCATCTTCCTTACAAAGACTGTGATGCTATTCTGTTTCAGAAATTCAGGACCAATGAGGTTAGAGTGTAACTAAACCGTTATCAAATCTGTATAACCCAGGGAGTATAAAAATCAAGCTACTGAGTGCCCGCATCAAAACATTCTAGAAATTTGCAGGACTGGAAGCCATGGTGTATACCTTTATCCCCCTGCTCAGGAGACTGTAGTTATTAACTGCCTTCAAGTAGCCTGCTGGACTGTGTTACATTGATTTGTTTGCCCTGACAGAGGGCTACAGCATAATTCAGCTGCCTCACGTGCCAACTTCTCAGAAAGAGTCCAGGACTAAGGGTAAAATTTTCAAAAGCATTTAAGCGGTTTAGGAGTTGAAGTCCCATTTTAAACAAGTGATTTATGTACTTTTGAAAATTTTACCCTAGACAACCTGGACAGATTAGATTTGAACAGTGGGAGGAGCTGACCTTTCCCCATGTAGCTAGGGCACCAGAATTACATGAATTAAAGTTACCATGTATCGGTGTGTGGGCAAGCATACACATGCCCGTCAGGTACAAACCAGGCAGAGACCAGAGGGGAAAAAAAAACAGAGCTTGCCATTTAATATGAAAGAATTTCCTCACTCTGGCACTGAAGTGCCAATATACCTTTAAGAGTATTCAGCTGACCAAAGGAAATGCTCAAACCAAACATCTCCTTTATTTGCGATATGTTAAAAATGCCACACAGCTAAAATGTAAGTGAACTGCCATACCTACCAATTTCTGAAAACAAAAATTAGGTTGACACATAGTGCCTAATGAGGGTTAGTCCCAGGGAAGAAATTTACCATAACTAATAATTGGAGAAAGGGAAAAGATATTTATTATTTTTATTATTTGTATTGTGGTAGTACATAGAGGCCTAAATCAGAAATCAAGACCCCACTATGCTAAGTACTGTACACTAAACAAAAAGACAGTGCCTGCCCCAGAGATCTTACGATTTAAATACCTGAAGAGAGGACGGGTAGATACAACACATGGGTAAACAAGATAAAAGCAAGACACGATTAGCTCTTTGTTTGGGGTCCTCCATTTCTGAGGTGAAGGAAGGGATAAAATAATGTCCCACAAACAGCTTCCCTCTAATTAAATAAAGCTGGACATTGGTTCTCAAGTTAGATGTCACTAGACCACTGCCACAACTCCCTCATAACCTTCACATCTGTTGTTTTTCTTCCCTATCTTCATTATTTCCTCTGGCTGCTGCCCCCCCCCCCCCTCCTTTCCCCAGTGTTGTCCATGTGCTGCTACCCCAGCACCAAACGGAGGGGAGGGATAGCTCAGTGGTTTGAGCATTGGCCTGCTAAACCCAGGGTTGTGAATTCAATCCTTGAGGAGGCTACCTAGACAGCTGGGACAAAATCAGTACTTGGTCCTGCTAGTGAAGGCAGGGGGCTGGACTTGATGACCTTTCAGGGTCCCTTCCAGCTCTATGAGATAATAATAAATGGAGATATACCTAACTTTTCTCCCATCAAAAAGTGAAGCAGGATCAGGAGCACATCATTTTCTCTCAGCCCTGGCAAAGCAGCACGATATTGCAAAAGCAGCAGCACTAATGCAACTCCCCTCCAGGGAATGAACATGACTGAGAAAAGAAGAGTGGGATACCTGTGGCTGAATTAAACCCCTACTCTGCTCAAATCACAGTATAAGATCTTATTCAACCTTGCAAGGCTAATGTATATTTAGAAGACCAGGCAAAGTCTACATCCTTAAGATGGCAACTAGCAATCAAAACAAATAACTCACCCCAAGCAAGAATGCAAGCAGAATGTTCTGAGGCTACTACATGTACATACACAGAGGAAAGGTTAGGCAATCTTACATCAGAGGTGAATAGTATCTACAAGTATTTGAAGGGCATCAACATTAAGGTTAAGAATTGTTCAGGGAAGAATAATTAGAAGTAGTGAGTTGAAGTTGAACAACAAAACCTTTAGGCTGGAGAACAGAAAAAGATTCTAGACAATCAGGTCTATGTCTTATTGGAAGTAATGGAGTTCTTACCAATGGAATGAGAGTTTCAGCTAAACAGGCTTGGGAACATTCTGTGAAGACAAATTCTGCACTAGCTGGGAAATGGACTAGAATAGACATTCTAATAATTATTTTTCACTGCCTTTGTTCAACAAGATAAAGGCAGATTTAATTTTAATGTAGTACAATCTGATATAATCACTATTTTATTTTCAAGTTATGGCTCAAACCTAGACACTCAGCACCTTTCATGTTCAGTCAAACCTGTGCACAGAGACAAGGCCAGGATGTAGTCCATGATTTTGTGCTATATTTTCTAGAACCACTATAGACAGAGAGAACTTCTTAAACACAAAGGGCTAATATGTCTTTACTAATATGTACTAACAATTGTTAATATCTTGTTTTTCTGTATTTGTTCCATATCTCAGACAAAGTAAACAGATCTATCAAGAAAGATAAAAACACAGTCTCTGGCTCTTGGCATGTTGCTAATGAGACCACTGATTCTGCATTTCTTCAGACTTTTGCTAACACATGCTGATCCTGTATGGTGAAAAAGTTTGCTCACTCAAAGTGTACTATGCCTTTTGTGGTGTATACTGAACAAGTCATCACTGTACCTACTCTTTACTCAAATGACATTTCAGAGAGGGTCCTGTCCCGTCCCCCCCCCCCCCCAAAAAAAAAAAAAAAACGTACTCCTTTCTAAATCTACCATTGTCCCCTTCAAAATCCATGCAGAGAACTTCATTTGAGTATGGAGGGAAGATTGCTGGTACATATTTTTTCCCCATGTTGACATTAGAATCTTACCACAAGCCCTTTTCTACTGCCTAAGCATCAAAAACATGCTCAATATTATTTTAATTTAGTATAATGTAAAAAAATTAAGTTTGTAGTTTATTAGTTATATTATAGTATTACCTATCCCACAGAAAATAGGTGACTATTACTAAAATGTTAACCTGTCTGGTCATTCAATGACAGACCTGCGGGTGGCTATATTACAACAGAAAAACTTCAAAAACAGACTCCAACGAGAGACTGCTGAGCTAGAATTGATACGCAAACTAAACACAATCAACTCAGGATTGAATAAGGACTGGGAATGGCTGAGCCATTACAAACATTGAATCTATCTCCCCTTGTAAGTATTCTCACACTTCTTATCAAACTGTCTGTACTGGGCTAGCTTGATTATCACTTCAAAAGTTTTTTTTCTCTTACTTAATTGGCCTCTCAGAGTTGGTAAGACAACTCCCACCTGTTTATGCTCTCTGTATGTGTGTATATATATCTCCTCAATATTTATTCCACTCTGTATGCATCCGAAGAAGTGGGCTGTAGTCCACGAAAGCTTATGCTCTAATAAATTTGTTAGTCTCTAACGTGCCACGAGTACTCCTGTTCTTTTTACGGATACAGACTATCACGGCTGCTACTCTGAAAAGAGACTCCTGAATTTGTCAACAACTGCACCTCAACTGGAGATATGTTCCAGTGGGTAAAATATTTACTCCTCAAAAGATTTAATTAACCAGATTATCACTAAGGATATTCTAGCTATAGCAACAAAGAGATATTCTAATTTAAGCCATTTGATGTGCATGTCTCACTTGATTTTCCATCCAAAGACATTCAAATTTCTAACACTTTCTGAAATCAGGGATTATAAATACTATGAAAACTGCGAATTTTTTCCTGCTGCCCTTTAGAATATTGCTGAAACAGTGTTTGCAGTCCATGGAGATACAATGAATCTGACAACCACCTAAAAATGATTGCTCTATGTCAATACAAATTGATATCTCCAACATGAAATTCAAGACACTAATAAAACTGTCTAGTTGTTGAAACACTTTTGTTGTGACAGAATAAGATTTTAGCATTTAAAATGTCTTCTTAGTATACTGAGGGAGGAGCATTCTACAGGCTGGCAGCAACACCTTATCAGACAAAACGAACATCACTGATTGTAGGATAAGTATAAAATTAAAGAATTCGAGTTAGCTTAAGTTTGGTTAAGAAAATAACATATTTGCTTTATAGTCTGTGGCTAGTAGGGAGAAGGCCCAAATCAGCAAGTAAAAGAAGGCCATGAGAATAATAAGTAGTATTACTTGTAGTGTAGAAAGGATGTATGATTCCAAAATAACTAAAGAGCTGCAGTAACAAATTGGCCTGCTAAACCCAGGGTTGTGAGTTCAATCCTTGAGGGGGGGCCCATTTAGGGACCTGGGGCAAAAATCTGTCTGGGGATTGGTCCTGCTTTGATCAGGGGGTTGGACTAGATGACCTCCTTCCAACCCTAAGAGTCTAAAAGAAAAACTGTTTTAAAAGAAACAAGCTCAAATCCTCCCACTATTCTGCTGGTAAACAAGGAATGGGGGGGGGGGGAGACGATAAGAAAGGAAAGGCCTTGGGAAGAAAGGAAGCTGTAAACCTTTTTTGGATTAAGACAGGAAATAAGGGTGAATTGTCTCAAATTAGTTTTTAGCTGAAGTCAGTAATTTAGCAATGACATCACTTGTTTGTCAAAAGGTATAAACTCTTAAAGGATTCATTGCCAATTCTTGCCTGACCACATTAGAGCTGACCAATATGGGTCTAAGCACCCCTGGGTTTAGCCCATTTGTATCTTGATCAAATGCTTATAAGTGGTTTGTTACTGTTTGGATGTAGTAAATTGCTTATTAGTTAGGCTTTTTAGGCATGTTTAGAGCAATTATATAAATACTATTTGGCCTTTGGATTTAATAAAAGGAATTTATGGTTAAGTTTATGTTTGGTGATTTCCCCCATCAATAAATATTAATAATTCTAACACTGATGCAACTGTTTAAACCAATGATCAGTCATGGATTTTTGCCCTATCTACAGCCCTTTGCAAAGCAGCAAGAGCCCATAACACTCCATTCTCAGAGAAGAAAGTCATATTAAGAATATGTCTACTCAGCATTGGGAGCATGCTTCCCAGCTCCAGTAGACAGATGTGTGCTAACTACACTAAAAATAGCAGCATAGCCAGGGTAGCATGAATGGGGCTCAGCCTAGCCACCTGAGTACAAATCCACCCAGACTCTCCAGGGAACATACTCAGGCAGCTAGCCTACGCCGTCACCCATACCACCCCCAGCAATGCTGCTACTGTTAGCAAGGCAGCTTGAGCAGAGTTAATACACCTCTATCTGCTACATAAACAGATTTCCTCTTACTGAAACAGCACAAGAAACTTTTATCATTCGAATACTCAGACACTCTTTTTTTTTTTTTTGGCAGCCTTGATCATTATTAAGCATTTTCAAAAATACTTGACTGGAGGAGAAAAAAATTCCAGCAAAAGTGTTTCCTAAATCAACTTTAAGCACAGGGGAAAAAAAAAAGGTATTTTAAAAACAAATATTTTCAATAGAGCAGAAGGAAGAAGGAGAGGGGCACGGAAAGGGACCTAAACTGGAAAAAAAAGACTAAACTAAGGGTACATTTTGAAAGTGTATTTTAGCTGTGGCTAAAGAAAGCCTGATAATTTCTCTGGCGTGGTGGGTCATTTTCGTTAAGACAAAAGTATATTAATCCTTATTGTGATGCACCACAAAAAGCATACTTTCCTCACAATCCCTTGGTCTGTCCTACGGATGGAGATGTTAAATATTTACAGCCTTAATTTATCCCACAAAGTAACTATTATAGGAGTTCATAACTTTTTTTAGTATTATTATGACTCTGTAAAAACTACTTAAGTTGCTTGATTTACACTGTATTTACGCTAGTTAGAGAGCACCCAGGGTAATATTTTCAAAAGACTATCCGTGATTTAGGAGCTGACCTCTCATTTTCAAAACTGATTCGGGTACTTTAGCCACCACAAGCCTTAAAAGCTTAAGCTGCCTGGAGCCTGTTGAACAGCCCCCCTGTAATTCCTGTTTTCATGCAATGGCTTTTTAAAAACAATCTGGGTGGGGGGCGCGAGGATGACTCTGGACGTGGCCGCCACTCAGCACGCACAGGGTCTGATCCAACTACAGTTGTTCTTGCCAGGGGTGCTGGAACTTGTATTGGGGGAGAAGGGGTGCTCAGAGCCATCCAACCAAACTGTAAACCCCGGCTATGATGGAAACCACTTCAAGCCGGGAGTAGGGCAACAGTCCCAGCTCCAAAATCTCATGCCCAAACCTTCCCCCCAGTGCGATCCTCTGACCAGGCGCCCCCCATCCCTCGCCGGTGGGGCCCGATCCACTGCCTCCTTCATGCAAACAAACTCCAGCCCCACCCCAGCACGGCCGCGGCTACACCAGCGGGGCGCCTCACTCCCAGTTCCGTGTGTGGCGCTTTCTAGCCCGGCGGGGCTTGGGTTCCTCGCCAGCGGGCCGGCTCCAGCCGGGGCGGCAGCTGCGTGGGGCGCTGGGTGTCGGGGCAGCGCCGCGCTGCCAACTCCCCCGGGGGCGCCCGCGGCTCTGCGGTGGGGGACAAGCCCCCGCAGCCCTTACTCGCCCCCCTCACTCACCATCTCTTTGCGGAGCAGGGCCAGCGCCGCGTCCAGGTTGGGCGGCCGGGGAGAGCCTCGGCCGACGCTGCTCGACCGCCCCCGGCTCAACTCGTCCTGGATGCGTGATTTCTGCGCATAGAGCCGCTCCAGGTCCCGCCAGCGCCCGCCGCCGCCGCCCGAGGAGGAGTTTAGCAGCCCGCTCAGGCTCTTGGGCAGCGGCGGCAGCCCCGGCCCCCCGCCACTCTCCGGCCCGCTCATGCTGCTGCTGCAGTCGTCGAGAGCGCCAGCCGCTGAGAATGAGCCGCCTCCCCCTTCGGTTCCGAGCGGCTCCCAGTCCCAGCGCTGGAGCCCGCCCCTGCGGCCCGGCTCCGCCTCCGCGCTGGAGCGGAGAGTCAGATGGACAGAGGCGGGGTTGTAGGGGGCGGGGTCCCTGTGACCAGAGGGAAAAGGGGGCGGGGATAATCAGGGGAACCGAGGGAGAAGGGGGCTGGGGACAGTAGGGATGGGAGGAAGCTCCGCCCGGTAGCAAGTTCAGCAGCCGGGCAGTTAGCAGCGCCGGGCACCCCTCCCTTTTCCTGCACAGGATGCCAGCACAATGCGCGCGTTTGCTGCACTGCCATTGAAAGGCCTCCGTGGGCCTAGCCTCGGCTACCTGAGAGCTCAGTTCTCCCTGGACAGCGATTCCTTCCCACCCAGCTCTACTCCACTGGGACTGTGCAGCTTCCCAGCGATGAGGAGGCCCCAGAGTGCACCGGTAAGGGACAGACCCCAGGAGAGCTGGGCTTAGAGTGACCAGACATCCCAATAATATTCGGACAAAGCCAATAGGGACATTGTCTTACATGTGCAACTATCCCTCTCCATTCCCCCTGAAAAAACAACGTGTCCTAATTTTTCACACTTGTTATCTGAGTCACCCTACTCTGGGCCTTATTCCAGCAATGATAAGAATGACCTGGCACCTCACTGTATTTAGGACTGAATGCAAAACTCATCTCTTTAACTTAGCTTTTCTACAATAGGCTCTTCTTTCATTCACACCCATACTGACACACAAGACATGCACAAGTCTATAAATTAATCAAACGGTTTCCCCTATAGGTGGGAGAATAGTAAGACTGCTTTTGTGATTTTTTTTTTTAAATCCTTGTGAGACCTCAGCTAAAAAGGCAATGGAGCCTTTGTAAAGATCTAGATATACATAGTTGGGGGTATTTGTGTGTTTGAATGGGGAGAAAGTGATCTTGGTATGTGTAAGTGAGAAGAAGTGTAGGGTACAAGAGCAGAACGGAGTGTGTGAGATAGAAGAAGGGAGTCTGAGTGTGTATAAGGGAGATGGGGCATAGAGTGAAGACAGCAAAAGGGATGTAGAAATGAAAATCAGCTGCCTGTTTTGCTTGTATAAGAACAGCCATATTGGGTCAGACCAAAGGACCATCTAGCCCAGTATTCTATCTTCTGGCCGTGGCCAATGCCAGGTGCTTCAGAGGGAATGAACAGAATAGGTAATCATCAAGCGATCCATCCCGTCACCTATTCCTAGCTTCTGGCAAACAGAAGCTAGGGACACCATCCCTGCCCATCCTGGCTAATAACCATTGGTGGACCTATCCTCCATGAATTTCTCTAGTTCTTTTTTTGAACGCTGTTATAGTCTTGGCCTTAATAACATCCCCTGGAAATGAGTTCCACAGGTTGACTGTGTTGTGTGAAGAAATACTTCTTTTGTTTGTTTCAGATCTGCTGCCTATTAATTTCATTTGGTGACCCCCTAGTTCTTGTGTTATGAGAGAAAGTAAATAACACTTCCTTATTTACTTTCACCAGTAAATTTTATAGACCTCTATTATACCTCCCCCCTTAGTCATCTCTTTTCCAAGCTGAAAAGTCCTAGTCTTATTAATCTCTCTCCTCATATAGAAGTTGTTCCACACCCCTAATCATTTTTGTTGCCCTTTTCTGTACCTTTACCAATTCCAATATATCTTTTTTGAGATGGGGCAACCACATCTGCATGCAGTATTCAATATGTAGGCATACCATGGATTTATATAGAGGCAATATATTTTCGGTCTTAGGTTTGGATGAGGTTTTGGTTGTCTCAGGCAGCCTGAGAATAGGATTTTTTTCTAGCCTGGGGGTTGTTCTTAAGAACAAAATAGATTATGGACAGGCATGGCTAGTATCATCAAATATTTTACATCCTTGGTCAAGTGAAGTGACAACAAACACAAGAGACTATTAAAAGCTATACAAGTCTCAAGAACTGAGAAAGAGAATGGCCAAGTTCTGCCTCTTTGAAAATGCGTAGCATTATCTTGTTTATCTGATCTGTAAGTCTGTATAGCTGCCATGCATCTCACTTAAAAGAAAATTCCCTTTTCCAGTTGGAATGTCACAAAATATATCAACATATCCAATGGCAAAATTTGATATTCTTATCCAATGTTTTATTTGTAGGGATTGAAACTAGAGAAAACCCAAAACACTTAATACCTTCCTAGCCAAAGAATGTATATCTGCTCTGTTCTGTATATCTTCCTGGGATATCCTTGCCCATTTGTTGCATATATTGTGACCACTATTTACCTCAGTCTTCAGCTTGGAGGTTTTTGTGTGGATTCCTCTCTCACAGACATCACTGATTTTAATCCATCATTTAGGTACTCCATAAAAAAGTGCTACCACAAAAAGCCTGTTAAACCTGTATACTTCTATCCTGGGTAGCAAAATTTTAGGAGTGAGAGTTACTCATCAGAATTTGCTGCCTGTTGTTATGCCAGGAATGAGAACTAGTGATGGTAGCAAATTGTGACAAGTTAATGACATCTATCAGATTTATTACCAGGACCACAGGCTCTTATTTTCTCCAAACAGCAACAAAATAAAAACATGAACTAACTATAATTTTTCCTCATTCTTTAAGTCTGTACACGCACACACACATATTCACTCACTCCCTATATATCTTGGATCTCCATGGTCACTGTCACTCCCTAGAAAAGCCAGAACTTTGAAGTTCTTCTTTTGATACTCGTTCAGCTAAGCAACAGAGCTGAGAGACTGAAAAATAAAAATCAAGGAAGGGTACAAAACTGGAGTTGTCAGAACATATTGCCACTGCAGATCCAGACTCTTGGGAGCGTACAGTTTAGTGGTACAATCCTCAGAACCACTTAGAAGACATTGGGACTGCATGTGTACTATTTTGTACCTGTTCATTTGGTGCAAGGTTATATAATAGATTATTGCACCACCAGCTCTCAATGTCTTTCCGCCAATTGACAGAAATGAAATCACTACATATGTAGATGGACACATAAGAAACATATGGATGAACCACTTCACCATTCACTAAAGTGCAGCCACCTATACTATAGAACTCTGCAGCTGTTTAAGAGCACACAATACCACTGCACAACAGTGTAGAACAGGCAGGGTAATATGTTACCAATAACATTTGAGTTCTGCATCCTAAGGGCACTTCATATCTTATGCATCAGGGTGTAAGCTAATTAGCTAGGGAGTCAAGGAATTTCTTTCCTCCCCGAATATGCATTGTGTAATTGGCTGGGTACTTTACTAAGGGGCTCTGCACCTTCTGTGGCATCAAGTCTGGTAGGCTATAGCCAGAGACAGAATACTGGACTTGATGGACCTACTCCAGATTCTGGTATGGTGGATTCTCTATAACACGGTAGCTCATTGTAAACATGCAGAGAAATTTAAGGAGACAGAATGTACTTTACAAAATTGGCATCTGTCCAGGACATCAGTGCTATTATTACTACACCTGCAAAAGTTACTTTATGATCTAGAATGACACAGATGGTTAGGACCTTGCTCCTATGTCTCATTTGCAAACTTTCAGTATTACAGTAGGCCCCCCCTGCATACCATGCTATGACATTGGTTCAGCAGGAAGGTTGCCATCTGCTGAATCACCAACATCACTCACAGTAGCAATCGTGAATTGTCTTTCAGTGTTTCCTGTTCAAGAACTGACCAAATCATATCCTTCTTAGTGTGTGAGTTAAGCCTCTAAGTGACTTCCCATTTTCCTCGGATGAAAGGTGGCATGAACTTCACCCAGCTTTCTTTCTGACTCATATGGCTTTTACATGGTTTAAATATCATTGCTGTCTTTGACAATAGTTTCATTAAACCAATTTAATATGGAATTTTTTACCAACCTCTGTTTTGTATCTATGTGCTTCTTCGGAGATCAGTTATAAGGGATTATAATGCAGATCATAGCGAAGAAGAATTATCCTTTCCATCTGTCATGATGCAACTTCAATCCTAACTAATTGTGAAAGATAAAATAGTGTGTGATGATTCTTGGGGTACCCAAGAGTCACCTTGTTACTCCCTGCCTCTAATGAGAGAATGTCTTGCCTGTGGTAACTGAGTGTTAGCTCCCTAACACCACCAGCCTTTCAGCCACTCAAACACTCTCCTTTGGGCTATGCCAGCCCTGTCTTTGCCTTGGAGGTTAACAGAAGGTACACCCAATTCCCTAAGTCCCTTGAAGTGTTCCCGTGATATCCAGTCCCTCCCACTGGCAACTCACAGAAACCTCAGATCCTCTGCACCCAAAGGAGCTGTGTGTATCCCAGTTTACCAGTTTTTACTTTAAGACTCCACGCCACAGCACTTATGAGCACTTATAATAAAACAAAAGAATGTTTAAGAAAGAATAGTGGGTCCACTAGAAGCAAGAGAGAATCATTGATAGAAACAATGATTACAATGTTACCCACGATTTTCAGAACCCAAAGCAGTCATAACTTAACTGTTTCATTCCAGGCGGTGTCAGGTATAAACCAATGGGAACACAGTACTTATGGCTGATGACAGATTGATGCAAGTAAGCATGCTCTTATCTAAAACTACAGTTTATTAGATTTGAGCACAGACAGGCATAAGCTCTATAGGTTTAGAACATCCCAAACAGTTACCTAGAATCTGAGATGGTATTGAATAATTAGCAGCAGGTCAGCGATGGCTGATTGCTTCCCCGCCAGGTAGTATGGTGTCAGGAAACAGTCTGTCAGGATAGCATTAGAGAACTGCTCCAAAGTAAACTCTATTATCTAGTCTTTTATAACTATTTTTTACAAAACACATAACTCATAGGGACCCCTACTGGGTCATCACTTCTCCTAACTTCAATCAACTACTTTGGAACCTCTTCTGAATAGTCTCATTTTATCAAAGTTAGCTTAGCATAATTATTTTTTTCAACATGTCTGATCATACATCATATCTCAATTGCAATTTATTGAGATGTAGAGGCTCAACTTCTTCTTCAACATCCTGCACTTATATCATTACTTCTATTTATTTAACAAAAAATATTTACACTGACTTACAGTACAGGTTCATATCAATTGTGAAGTTTGTCTGTTGACTTTTCAGGCTCTAAATGGCTCTGCTCATGCAAAGTTAATTTCTCTAACCTATTATTTTAAGTCTAAATTAGCTGTTTATCTACTCTGACGCAGTTGTAACATGGGAATAATGGAAGCTGGAGTCTTCTGCAATTATGCCTCTCTGTTATGGATGTACTTCCTTTCATTATATAACACACTCAGGGCTAGATCCACAAACGGACTTAGGTGCCCAACTGCCATTTAAGGCACTTAAGTCCAACATTTAGGTGCTATTGAGGTCCTCAAATTTCCACTCACCTGCCACCTAATCCTGAAGGTGCCTAAAATGCCCGTGCACCTAAGTTTCCACTGTAAAAGTTACCCTAAGCATCTACATTTCTGCCAGTCAGCATGTACACTGCTGCTTCAGTCTAGGCATAGTCACCAACTCCGTGGGCGCTCCTGGACTGGAGCAACCACTGGAAAAAAATAGCCGATCAGCTCCTCCCCCTCCCCACCAGCATCTCCTGCCTGCTGGCGATCAGCTGTTCAGTGGCATGCAGGAGACCCTGGGGGGTGGGGGAGGAGTGGTGGCAGAAAGAGGCAGAGGGAGGGCAGGGCACGCTTGGGAAGGGGGCGGGAAGAAGCGGGGCGGGGGCAGAGTGGGGGTTGAGCACCCCTGGGTAAACCCGTAAATCGGCGCCTCTGAGTCTAGGCATCCAGGCACATCTCATGCCCAAGCCCCAGTGGGATCCTCAGACGAGACGTTTCCCCACCTACCTTGCCAGTGGGACCCGATCCATTGGGCATTCTCAGAGCATGCCTAAACCCACACAAAACAGTTGGGGTTTTAACCTTTACACTGAGCCAGGTTCCATTGCCCTCTTTGTCTGATGTGGAGCAGGATCTGGATACTTACATCTCAGGAGAGGTGAGTAGATTATAATGTAGTCTGGTGTGAGGCTCTCTCCGTCTCTTGTGTTAACGCTGTTCTACTGTGTATAAGTGATTAAATATGCATTGGGCCACACAGAACATGTGAGTGGGTCTATAGTCCAGTGGTTAGAACACACATCTGAAAGGTAGGGAAGGGAAGCCATGTTCAGCTCCACATCAGGCAGTGGGGGGAACTGATTCTCACATCTTGGGTGAGTGCTCTAACCACTGGGCTAAAGGTTATAAGGGAAACCTCTTTTCCCTCCCACATTTCTTGCAAAAAACAGGTTAAGCACCCAACTGTAGGAGAGGGTTCAAAGCTGAGAATCCCAAGCAAAGATAGGGTGTCTTCCTCTGGGCCAGATTTTGGGTGCCTAACTGCCTGAGAAGCGCAGAGCTTAGGCCACACCCCTCCCATTGGCATTTTCTATTGGCTAGTTTGGGCAATTCCCCACTCAGCCTGTTGGCTTCTGTGGATCACATTCTTAGGTGCCTAGATCTCCCCATGCATTGTTTAGGGGACCTAACTCAGGGCTGTGGATTCCACTAAGTGGCTAGGAGGTAGGCATTGCAACACCAAAGGCTGGTTCTCCACTGAAAAAGGTTTGTCTGCATAGCTATGCTAGTCAGGGATGTGAACCCCTGCCTCCAGCTGACATAGCTGTGCCAGCAAAACACCCAGTGTAGCTGCAGCTATGCTGACAGAAGAGTGCTTCTGTCAGCATAGCTGTAATGCTGTTATAGAAGGTGGTACTATGCCAGCAGAAAAACTTGACAGCATATGCTGCATCTACACTAGAGGGCTCTGTCAGTACAGCTATCCTAGGAGAGCTAGACTGGCAAAGCATGTGTAGTGTATGCCACGCTTACGTCCCTTTGTGGATCTAGCCCTCAGCCTTTGTTGTTTTTTAGAACTAGACTAGAGAAAGGTGTTTCTGCTGCTAACTTTTCTTTAATTAATGATACTAGATAGAAAATACACAGAAAAAATACATTAAAATATTAAGTTTTCAAAAGCTGGGAAATGACAGAATTGAGGCTGCCTGTATAACCTTAATTTGGCTTCCTTGTGCATATGCATTCTGATACAGTCTTTAATTACATGATCACATACTGTTTCTTTCCACAGGACACTGCCCTATTCAGTGCATGGGATGGACAGTGGTCACTGACAGGTAGTCATTCAGTATTTCTTTTTATCGTCATCAGTCAGTATGTAGCACGATGCCTTAATTACTACATATCATTTGAACCCTTTACTGAATTAATGTATGGATTTCCTAACAGGCTTTTGTATGATGTTCTACACTGTAGTATCTGACTGGTTCACAACATTTTTGAATTTCTCTTTACAACACCCCTGTGATGTAAGATGGCATTATTAGCCCTATTTTACACAGTGGAACTAGGACCTGGGGAACACCTAAAACTTAAGTTGACCTAGCTCCATCACTTAGTGCTCTGAGCTATGATAGCTCGACCTAAGCCCCGCTGTAGGTACAGCTAGAATTCTTCTGTTGACCTAGCTACCGCCTATTGGAGAGATGGATTACCTACATTGACGGAAAAACCCCTTCCTCTGATGCAGCAAGCATCTGTACTACAGCTGCACAGTTGCAGCATCATAGCTGTGCCACTGTAGTGTAGACATGGCCTAGGACACAGAAAGATTAAGGTCCTTTCACTTCTGGAACCTGGTGCCACAGCAGCTCGGGGCAGCCTGGAGAAGTAGATCCAAGAAAATTCTTGCTCAGCCCCTGAAGACCACACCCCATCACAATGACCAATTGCTTATTTTGTTATTGGTGCCAAACTCTAGTTTGCCCATGTCTGGATTAACCAAAGACAGGTGCAGTTCACCTCAGAGAAAAGCATAAACCTCCCCTGTAGTGCATCTCACTGCCCAATGCAATATTAGGTTGAAATTCACCTACTCTGTCTTTTTATCTTATTTAAAAGGATATAATAATGCCCTTCCCGTTTCCCCACCTTCCCTTCCCACAGATTCTCCCTCATTTCATGAGCTCTGGGAAAGAGTCTGTCATGCAGAACAGACCAAATTCATAACTGGTGCAGTACTGTAGTCAGTTACACCAGTGATGAACCAGGCCCAACTGTATCAGTCTTGCATGCCAGCTGGTAAAAATAAATCACGCAATTAAGAGAAAGTGTGCAGTGTAGGAATGAATAATTTCAGTAATACACAAAAATTAATGGGCCTGAAAGAAATAGACATAATTTTGTGAGAGGATTTAAAATAAAGTGTCATCACACACACCCAGTTCTTAGTAGCTTTGTCAGTCTTCACTTAGTCTTTTTTTGCTGCCTCACAAATAAAGAAAATAGCACTTCAAAGTGCTAATGGAATTTTTTTCCACCTAATAAGTTTCTGATAAAGCCTTGGGTGAGAACCATTTGCCTCTTCAAAATGACAGAGGAAGGGGGCAGTTAGCACTGCTGCTCTGCAATTCAAATTTTCTGACTCTTAGCAGTGCAGGCTCAACTTACAGTAGCAGCCTTGCAGAATCTGATTACTGAAAGCAGATAACCAGGGAAATCAGAGCTGTAGGCTTCAAAGGTATTTGTCCTATTATCCCTGTGACACTGAACAGACCTTTCTCTTCAGAGAGATCTGTGCTGGGGTCAGCTCTTACCGGGATACTCTCCTGGTTGTGCTGAGGTCATTTGAGGTGGAATTTATGAAAGTTCTTACTCTGCAGATAAATTAAATGGCAGAAATGAAGTGCTACCGAAATGTAACAGACAGGAGAAGTGAGGATGATTGGTGCTCACAATATGTGCAATGTTTCAGATTCTCCAGTCATCTGATCTCTGCCTTGATTCATTTCAGAGGGGGAGCAAATGATTTTATTAAAACAAAATTAATTCTCTATTTATTTTATGTGAAATGTGTATAAAGCATATTTTAAGCATATACAGCAGCTTCTACAGAGCATTATATTCAATTTATTAAAACAGGGATCATTTTTCTCTCTTCCTCCTCCAACCCTCAAAATAAGTTATGCATATTTTTTTTATTTTACAAAAGCAAGTCTACATACCAGGCAAAGCTTTAAAATAGTAGGATTACAAATATTTAAAGTTTCAACATGTGTCATACAGCAAGCATAATTGTTGAAAATACTGTGTTGGCATGAGCGCATATAACATCAGATTCTTACCTGAAATGAACCTAAGACAGAAATATAACCAAGGCCGTTTAAATTATAGTCTCTCAGTCAGAGAAGAAAATGCAAATTCCTTTGTCTTCTTCCTCTGTCAGGAAGACATGACAAGATCCTTCTTAAGCCTAGTCTATGCTACAAAGTTAGGTCAATGGAAGCCACCTTTCGTTGACATAGTTGTACACTTAAATTTGTCTCCCACTGATGTGAGTACCCCATTAGAGCAACACAATAACACCACCTCCCCAAGCAGCGTTGAGCTATGGTCAATGTACTGAGGTCAATGCAGTGTGAGAATAGACACTGTGTTACCTAACATGGCTACCACTCTGAAATCTGTGTTACCTATGTCGACTGTTCTCCAGCAACTATCCCACAATGCCCAACAATGACCGCTCTGGTCACAATTGTGAACTCCAGTGCCCAAGGGCCATAGAGACCGGAAGTGACCCCCTCCCCTTTATTGCCCTGCACATTTTTGAAACGCCTTTTCCTGATTGTCTAGCTTGGCAAGCACACCTAGCAGTTCTCCATTGTTGTGCACAAGTGCCCAGCTGACCATGCCGGCTACACGTTCCAGACACACTCTGGCTTGAAGTAGACAAGAGATATTGCATCTCCTGGGCCTGTGGAGAGAAGGGCTGTGCAAGCACAGCTACGAACCAGCCATAGAAATGTGGACATTTATGACCAGACTGCACAGGGGAATGCGGGAGAATGGGTATGTGCCACATGAAAGCAAGGGAACTGTCAGGCACACCATAAGGCCAGAGAGGCAAGCAGTCAATCTGGTGCTGATCTGCAGACTTGTCGCTTTTACAAAGAGCTGCATGCCATACTTATCGGAGACCCTACCCTCACCCTGCAGGCTATTGAATATGTCCAAGAAGCCTGAGTCACAAGCCCTTAGTGTGAACAGTGAGGACAAGAAGGAGGTGGAGTAGAAAAGAAGAGGAGTATGGGGGACATGAGACTGGGAAATCTAGCTATGCCGCGAGCCAGAACCTGTTTGAGATTCGACCATAGTCCAGTCGGTCCCAGCAATCGAGCCCGCTGCAGGGGAAGGAACCTCAAGTACGCGTGTTACTGTATTTTCCATTACCATGATGTCCTAAGGGGCAACCCCAACTTAACAGGACACAGCTATCAACTTTTTATTAATTTATCCTTACTAGAAGAGGAAGTGGTACAAGAAAGAGAGGTAGTGTTGTTATCTGCTTTTCATTCCCCTGAAGAGTTAAGCAGAGTGGGCCATGCAGAGCAGTTTGTTTATGTACACAGGGAAGTCCCTTGAATCCTCCTGGGGGATCTCAATGAAATGTTCATGGAAGTACTCTGCAATCTGTTTCTGAAGGTTTCTAGGGATGGAAGCCTTATTTCTTCCTTCGTGGTAGGGCACTTTCCTGAATCTTAACTTTCACTTTCCATTGTAACTATAGTTGGCAATGATATCTGTGGTGGGGTGTCCACCCCACACAAGGCCTGAAGGGGTAAATTTGGCTAATTAACCTTAGGCTGCACCTGGAGGAAACCTAGAGAGTGCTAGGGCCTACTTGCTGATGAAGTTCAGCTGGGGGAGGAGCTGGGTGGGGTCTATAAAGAGAGGAAGTTGGTAGGCTGCAAGGGGGAAAACTTACAGTCATACTTCCTGATACAAGGGGGAAGAGCAGGAAGCTGTAAGGACAGAGTGGGAAGGAGCAGTAAGGGCTGGGAGAGTAAAAGCCCAGAGCTGCTGGGTTGAGGGTCCCTGGACTGGAACCAAGTGTAGAGGGTGGGCCTGGGTTCACGTATAAGTCACTGCTGGAGTGACACACTAAGGATAGCCCATTTGGGGACTGCTAGAAGCAGACTTTGATAATACCCCAGAAGGGGGGAGAACTTTAATGTGATTTAGCTGGAGGGCTAAGCCATGAAGAAGAAAGTGGTGCAGATTCTGGTGCATGAGAGGCCACACAGTAAAGGGAGTCGAACGATGGACTGGATAACTGGAGGAAGGGTGTCAGACCAGCTGGCAGAGCTAATTCCCCATATGAGCCACAAGGAGGCATTGCAGAGCAGTGAGCAGAGCAGCACCTGTCATAGTACCTCTGTGTGTTTTATCTGCAGCTGCTGTCCTAGAGGGGCTCCCCATCCACACCCGCAGGACACCTGAGCCAGATAAGGAGGAGAAAGAAGAGGTCTCGGGATGACATGTTTAGCAAGATCCTGCATGCCAGTGCTGCATCCGACCATGAGCAAAGGGCCTGGAGGGTGAACACTAGAGAAAGGGTCAGGAGTCCCAGCAGGAAAAGGAGAGGCAGATGCACCAGGACATCATGGGGCTTCTCCAGCAGCAAACACAGCAGCTGCAGACACTTGTGGACCTACAAGTTCAACAAGCACAGGCTCGCCTACCTTTGCAGTCCGTGGAGAACTCTATTACACATTCCCTCTAAATGTCCCCCCAACATTCCATGTGGTATCAGGGTCTGCATCCCCACCCCTACTACGCCACCCTGGGGGACATTAAGAACCACAGCTTCACATACACTGACCTGTGAGAGCCACGGTTGCTGTACATGGACGTGAATGTTCTTTCCCCTCATTAAGTTCTGTTCCGTTATTTATGGAATTTATTTATAAATTTATTAATTTATTGTATTTGCTTTTAAATTGCACAGATTTTTCTTTGCCCTGGTTTTGTTACTGAATACAATTCTATTATTAGAAAATAATTAATCTTTATTGGTTCACAACATATGCTGCAGAGTGCCTAGCAGTTCTGAAAGCACCCACTTGTTACTGTACAGCAATGGTCCTCAACCCATGGCCCATTTGCGGTCCAATGAGCACACAGCTGTGGCCTATATGACATCCTCAGGGCCATACAAGTAGTATATATATTGTGTGGATGCAGCCCAAATAACACACAGAGAGCAGCATATGCGTCCCACAATGGTAAATGGGTTGAGAACCACTGCTGTACAGTGACACAATTCATAGGATCAGTGACAAACAGTATAATAATCACAAATGTCCAGCATGCACAAAATTCCACCTTTTCATGTTCTCTGTATGTATAAATATCTTCTTGCTGTATGTTCCATTCTATGCATCCGATGAAGTGGGCTGTAGCTTATGTTCAAATAAATTTGTTAGTCTCTAAGGTGCCACAAGTACTCCTGTTCAGTTGTCATTCTGCACCTGCTGAGCTGGTAGTTGAATCTTTCCTTGGTGTTGTCAAGATGGTCAGTGTGCAGCTTCATGATCCAGGAGAAGGGGTAGGCTGGGTACCCCAGGATCACTATTGGCATTTCAACATTGCCAATGAATCTGCTGGTCGGGAAAGTCCATGACTGTAGCTTTCTGAACAATCCTGTCTTCCTGAAGCACCTTCACTGACCAGCCCACATTGTTGTTGGTGAAGTATCCCCAGTGATCCACCAGTGCTTGTATAACCATAAAAAAGTAGCCCTTTCTGTTGATGTACTTTCTGGAAAGGTGCTTGTCAAGCTGTCTTGCAGTGGCTCAAGAGTATGTGTACCAAACTCAGGGCAGACTGTTAGGAAGCAAGGCACAAACCCCAAACTGGTTCTGAGTTCTATACTTAGATTTCATCAACCAAGTGTCAAGTGTAAACTCCTCAGGCCTTATAACAGCCTTATCATGGAGTCACAGACAGTCCCCTGGGGTTCTCTGGTCTATTTTGTCACCTAGGCAAGCTTGCCTTTGTGATAGATGCTCCCTTACACCAAAACTCACAACAATATTCAGGTTACTCCCAATCCCAAAAAAATGGTCACTTAGGCTTTGTCTACTGGCAACTGAATGACAAAACTTTTGTCATTCAGAGGTGTTAACCCCCGAAAGACAAATGTTTTGCCAACGACAAGCGCTGGTGTGAACAGCTGTGTGGGTTGCACACTGGTATACCTATCCATGGTGCAGTGCACTGTGCATCGACACAAGCACTCCTGGTGAATACGCGCAGTGTCAATGCAAGGAGCCAAGTATGCACGTGCACAAGCAATATATTAACTGTGGTGACTTTATGCTGACATAACTCGCCTCCACCCACGTTTGTCGTGTACACATGACCTGAGCCTCCAGGTCCTTGTAGGCTAAGCCATTGCCCTTCTGTTTTCTGCAACTGCTTTCCCTGGAATTCTCTCCCCACCTTTTCCTCCCAAAAGAAGAACTTTAAGTCAGTTCTGCCCAGGTGAAAATAACCCCTCTGACATTCAACTAGACTGAATTTCTCTCTTTCACTGAGCTGAGCATTTTAGTTGACTTACCAAGGTTGCTGGAGGAACCGTCCTGTTTCCCCCACCTAATATCCTTATTTATCTCTTGTGTCTTTTATGTTCTTTTGTGGCTGTTTACCTGCTGGCTGTAAAAGTATACAGAGAAGTGTTTCTTAGTATGAGTTCCACTATCATTTGTCACAGTCCACTCTGAAAAGGGAAAAAGTCCCAGATGAAGCATGGCCAGTGTTCTGAATTTAATGGAAGAGGGGTGTGGTCCCCAGCATGCTCCAGCCACAGTGTGGCATCTTTAAACATGGTTGAACTGCCAAGCCAGGCAGCATTCTCTTCTCTACTCCTCCAAAGGGGGAAACTAGGAAACAGACTGATTGAAGCAGGTGGCCAAAGATGACAAAAACAATGCAACTTTTTATTATAAATCCTCTAAAAGTCAGAGTTTGACATCAATTGTGACAAAAAGCCTGTTCTAAGGCTGAATCCTCTGCACCTGTGCAAGCCCTGAGTGAATGGGCTTTGCACGGGCAAATTCTCTAGGGGTCTTGGATAGGGTTGCCATGTGTCTCGTTTTCAACCGGAACACCGGGTTGAAAAGGAACTCTGGCGGCTCTGGTCAGCACTGCTGACTAGGCCATTAAAAGTCCAGTAGACTTGGCAGCCCAGTAGAGCTAAGGCAGGCTCCCTGCCTGCCGTGGCTCCACGAAGCCCCCGGAAGCAGTGGCATGTCCCCCCCTCCAGCTCCTACGCATAGGGGCACCCAAGGGGCTCCACATGCTGCCCCAGCACCGGCTCTGCAGCTCCCATTGGCCGGGAACCACAGCCATGGGAGCTGCAGGGGTGGTCCCTGCAGACAGGGCAGTGCACAGAGCCGCCTGGCCTCGCCTCTGTATAAGAGCTGGAGGGGGGACATGCCACTGCTTCCGGAAGCTGCTTGAGGTTAGCACCACCCGGAGCCTGCACCCCGACCCCCTCCCATGCCCCAATCCCCTGCCCCAGCCCTTATCCCCCTCCCACCCTCCAAACCCCTTGGTCCCAGTCTGGAGCACCCTCCTACAACCCAACCCCCTAATCCCCAGACTCACCCCAGAGCCTGCACCCCGAGCTGGTGCCCTCACCCCCTTCCGCACCCCAACCCCTTGAGCCAGCCCAGTGAAAATGAACAAGTGAGTGAGGGTGGGGAGAGTGAGTGACAAAGGGAGAGGGGATGGAGTGAGCGGGGCGGGGCCTCAGAGAAGGGGTGGGGCAGGAGGCAAGGGCGTTTGGTTTTGTGCAAGTAAAAAGTTGGCAACCCTAGTCTATACCACCAGTAGTGAGGGGTATAGTGGCTCATCAACAGTGTTAAAAGTGTATGACGTGGGAGTATGGTTGTTTCATACTTTTGGTGGAGGGCAGTGAGGTTGCATGGTCAAAGTAACATTATTTGTGTTACTTTACCAAAGCATGGCATCTTTTTTGAGGCTGCTACTTGTCTCTGCAAAGTTTGCACTTTTGCAGCCTAGAGTGACCAGACAGCAAGTGTGAAAAATTGGGACAGGGAGTGGAGGGTAATAGGAGCCTATATAAGAAAAAGCCCCCAAAATCGGGACTGTCCCTATAAAATCAGGACATCTGGTCACCCTACTGCAGCCATAACTCTGAGTACTTGTGCTTCTAACTGCCTAATATAGGTGCAAATCAAGTAGTGAAGATCCTGACGCAGTAATATACTTAAGTATGTGCTTAATTTTAACCATGTGAGTAATCCCATTTAAATCAATTGGACTTAAGCACATGCTTAAAGTTAAGCAAGTGCTTTGCTGAATAGGGATGTAACTGCTCACATGCTTGAAGTTAGACATGTGCTTAAGTGCCTTGCTAAATCAGGGACTTAAAGCACAAATACTCAATTCGGGCTTTCAATCATTTTGCAAATGCAAATTTTGCAGGTGAGAATTGTGCCTGCAAATAAGGAGATCTCAGACATCTTAAAATATACCCGATTATCTCTTATGGTCCTTTACAGCAGTCAGTCTTAATTTTTTCACTGTTTGCAGACCTACTCACTTCTGTGTGGGGAATGGACAACATAATCTAATGAGATAAATTTATCCCTGGTGTGATGATTTTGGTGGTGTTATATTAGTGATGTTTTTGGGCCATTAGCATTTTCATTCTGATTTCTAGGCTTCTATTTTTGCTAAAGTTTTATTAATCAGTTATAATAATCATGCATTTTCTAATAGACTAACATCTAAAGAGGAATAAATAAGGTCTGATTCTTTCTTTGCATCAAGGATTATCTACCTGTCAGACAAGAACAAAAGATGAAAAAGCTAGAATACCACTATTTTTCGCTATCTTTTATTTTATACATAGATTGTATTTGTTTATGTTTGATTTGTTGGATTAATTTGGCATTCTATTATTTATTTATCCCTCTATTTTTAATTTTTAATTTTTGCACCAAAATCAGTAGAACTAAAACACTTCATTGTTGCTGGGAAAAATTACCACATATTTAAAGCACCCTGTTAATACACTGCTGCAAACTAGGAGAGGGACTGCCTGAGGGGAATAATGCTTTACTAGGCCATGCTACCTCTGCCATCTGAGAGGACCAACTAAAGCAAGTGGGGCTTTGCCAGTCTGCACTTCCAGTGCCATCTGAAAAGAGCGGCCTGAGGGAACCAAGGCTTTGTTGGCCCAAGCTGTCTTCCCTCATAAAAAGCAGCTGCCTGAGGGCAATAGGGATGGGAGAACTAACTCCTCCAGAGGCAGGCAAACTTAACACTTATCAACCTTTTCCTTCTGTTAGAATGGACTACAAACCAGCTGACCTACATTTCTGCTACAGCCAATGTCAGTGGATCTGTAAATGCACTCCTTCTTGCCTACAAGGGTACATCTCAAGGTAAGGGGACAATCAGCCCCAAAGTAGGTGTTCGGTTTCCAAAGGTAAAGATGTGTCTTTGGCGCAATCAAAAAAAATGAATGTTTACACAAAATGGAGGGAGGGTAAGTTGCAGCACAATTGGGTAGGCAAGAGTTAGTGTTCTGAAAATCGTGCAGGTCTACAGTAAAGAAATCTGAACTCTTGAGGGTCTTGAGTTTAATAAGTAATGCTGTCACGTAGTATATCAGACAAAGATGACCCTGTTAACTATATCTGCAGTCCCTTGTATCCACTCATGTCCCTTGGGGCTTGTCTTCACTAGCCTGCTAAATCAGCACCACTGCATCGATTTAGCACATCTGGTGAAGATGGGCTATTTCAATGGGAGCACACCCTTCCGTCGCTGTAATTAATCCACCTCAATAACAGATGGAAGTTAAGTTGGCGGGAGAGTGTCTCCCGCCGACATAGCACAGTGTAGACACCACGTTAAGTCATCGTAAGTTGTGTCACTCAGGGAGGTGACTTTTTCATACCCTTGAGCGACGGAACTTACATCTACTTAAGCGATAGTGTAGACCTGGCCTTGGCATACCGCATGTAAGGTTCACAAACGATACCCCTGTCAATTGCCCTGCCCACCTCTCTATTCTCTCACCATCCCTACAATTATGGTGATATGGCTAGTTCCCAAAATGTTTCTTATTAAACATTTATATAATTTAATACAAACATTTCTATTATTATTTGGTTTAGTGAACCCCCACCCACGTGCCCTATATTTTCTGCCTTAAAACTACCTTATAATGTTCTTTTAATAGACTGGTGTTACAAATTAAAACAATCTTTCTTAACCCTTACTTATGGAAATACTAAAGCTGTAACCCTCACTTTAACTCAGTTTGGTAACTCAGTAACCTGCTGTTAGGGAGTGTTTACCTTAGTTGAAAGTGTGTTGCAAACAAATTATTGGTTGGGATACCTGTACAGCACCTTACATCCTCACACAATAGCTGTCCCAGCTGCTTTACAAGTACTGATAGTACTGTCTGGTTGCAGTTTTTTAGAAGAGGTCCTTAGCTCAGATCCAGCTAAAACAGTTCGGTCTACCATGGCTTCTCCCCAGGGTGAATGAAAAGCCACACGCACAGTAACTGCATTAGTTGGGCAAGTCTTCCTAACTTCATCCCACAATGCAATGTTACACATACATCAGTCTCTCAAAAGCCCATGCTCCAAGCAACACGTTGGGACAGGTGCTTCAGGAATCCCTTAATGCTCTGGTACTGGTACAGCCCAGTTGTTCTGTGCATTGACGTACCAAAAAAGCTGTAAGACTCAGCACAGCTGGTTGGAGGCACCAGACCAGTGTTTCCTGGCTGGCGATCCCTTATTTGAAGCCAGAAAAATTGTGTATCTCCCTTACATTTACTATAAAAGTAAGAGTAAAATATGTACCAGTGGTAACTGATAAGCCTATATACATTATCTCTGTGTGTGTGTATATGTTGAGAGGTTGACAGAGAATACTTGACCTTGAATGGTAAGGGTGTGCAGGGAGTGGAGGAGCAAGATTTTCTTTGCTTTATATTGTAGTAACATTTTCAATGCCTCATGACAGCCTGATTGCCTTTCATGACCTTGGGGATGGTGACCGACCTACTGAGAAACACTGCAGTAGACCAGTGCAAAGGCAACTGAATGAACAAACTGCTTCATGCAATGTCTCTATTATGGCTTCCTCAGTACCTTAACCCATTTGTAGGATAAATATAAAATTAAAGAATTAGAGTTAGCTTATGTTTTGTTAAGAAAATAACATATTTGCTTTATAGTTTGTGGGTAGTAGGGAGAAGGCCCCAATCAGCAAGTAAAAGTAGGCCATGAGAATAATAAGTAGTATTACTTGTAGTGTAGGAAGGATGTATGGTTCCAAAATAACTAAAGTTAAGAGTGGCAGTAAAAAGACAAACTGTCTTAAAAGAAACAAGCTCAAACCTTCCCATGGTTCTGCTGGTAAGCAAGGAGTCCATGGAGAAGATAAGAAAGGAAAGGCCTTGGGAAGAAGCTGTAAATCTTTTTTGGATTAAGCCTGGAAATAAGGGTGAATTGTCTCAGATTGGTTTTTAGAGGAAATCAGTAATTGGCAATGACATCACTTTTTATACCTTTTAACAGACAAGCGAACTCTTAAAAGGGTTCATTAATGTGATATGAGTGTGGATTTCAGGAACTGTATAGCTATCCTCTTGGCAGTGGAGCAATTGGGGTGGATGTGAAGTTTAAGGATTTCAGTCATTTTTTGTCCCCCGGAAGCAATCGATGTAATTGTCAAGTGTGTGGTTTTGTCTGCTGGGGGCGGGGGAGCGGTGTCCAGTCAGATGATTCTTTTTCTCTTATGACTGTTAGTGGGAACATGGTAGTTGTGGGTGGTGTCATCTTTATTATGGAAGAATTCTTTGAAGTGGAGTTGGCAAACAAATTCTTTTAGTTCTTCACACGTTAGTATGGTATCAGGTTCTATGGTGAGGTAGAAGTTCATTGTTCAGTTCCTTGGGGAGTACAGATAATTCAGCTCTGGTTAGGGGTAGTCTTGATAAATTGATGATGTTGGGGTGTTGCGTAGTGCCCATGTGGTGGGTCCTGGTGTCATGATTTGAGTTGTGTTTGGTGTGCCAACAGATCTACTGAAGGAGATCCAGACAGGGTGTTCAACACTCAGTGGTGCTGGAACTAGAGGTACTAGGGATGCTGCCAGACCCTCTGGCTTGAAGTGGTAATAACAAACACCAAATACGTGGTTTTCATCATCAGCACCCCTGCTATAACAAATTGTTCCAGTACCCCTGGACACAGTACAGCAATTATTACCCATTCTTATTATTATGCCATCTTGTTGGGGTATGAAGGTAACAACACTGAGTTTCCAGAAACCTTACAAAGAACAGTACTAGAGTGTCTTCATGATAACAAATCAGCAGGCCACCTGGGGGTATGAAAAGAAACTGACCCAGGTATCTGACATATTTTTTGGCTGGGCATGGCTGCAGATGTTAAAGATTGGGTTCTTTCCTGTCAAGAAAGGAAAGTGCTAGCAAGAAGAAGCAAAACTCCTTTAACGGAAATGCCCCAACCTAGTAAGCCCTGGGAGTTCATACAGATTGACTTGAAAGACCCACTATCACAAACACCAGGTGGAAATTGATATTTGTATGTGGTGGTGCAACCACTGAAGGTTAGAAGGACTGAGACAGTTATGGATGCATTACTGAAACATGTAGAGCTGCAGTTCAATCCACCAAGCTGCACCTGCAGCGATCAGGGGAAGGAATATGAATGACTGTCATTACACAAGGTTTGTCAACAGCTCCAGATAACCAAGCTGAGGACCAATGTTGCCCATCCTGCAAGTAATGGGGGAGTGGAGAGACTAAACCGCACCTTTGGTTCTGTGCTTAGAATCTTACTCAGTTAAGACCAACTGGATTGAGATACAGAGTCACCTTTTGTCGTCTTTGCATATAACACCAGCGGACACTCAAATCTCCATTACTCTCCTAATGAAAATTATTTTTAGACTCTGCAAACCCATGCTTCCTGTGACTTGATGGTCAGGCAGCAAGAATTGGCAAAGCCCCCTGCACCTAAAAAGATGGGCAACATGAAGGAATCTAATATCAGTGCCCTGAGGACAGCATTCCAGAAGATAAAGGAACAGATGAGTTGGAAGCAGCCATGTCAGGAAAAGATGTCAGGAAAAGGGACAATAGTATGCCCATCCAGGAAGGAGAGATGGTGTAGCTACACAACTGGAAAAAGCAGCCTGGAAAAAAAAATCCAGATTTACTTCTTTTTGAAGGGGACCTTACACAGTGGTTAAGAAACTAAACAACTTATTCTGGCCGATACAGAAAGCAAGAGCTCATCCCTTTGTAGTGCATCAAGAGCTGCTGCACAGATTCATTGAATGAAAGGGGAGGGCAAACATTGATGATGCTCAACAACTATCCCAGAGAGATGCTGAAGAGGATTTGGAGGTACCTCAGCAGGTTCCTGTGGCTCGTAGTAGGAGACCAGTCATGGAAGAGGAATTGCCACGGTTCTCTTGGGACCTCAACACAGTGCCATCTTCAACAGACAGTCTATCTACAACAAATAGGCCTCACCTAGAGGACATGAATCCTGCATTCGCTGATAATCTAGATCCAACTATGAGTTATGTGTCCATGAGTGAATATAATACTCGAGGGGGCAGACAAACATGGACACCTGTGTGTATGGCAGACTTCCTATATTCCCAGAAGTTACTGTTTAAATTCTTATTTAACTAGAGTGGGGGAAAGTTGCAATGATTAGTGTAGACAGCTCCATGGTGCTATAATTTTATCATACTGTTAAATTGTTTTCTTGTATGTTACTATGTTGCTGCTCTGACCTGGGGGGTTAGCAGGAAGTGCCTTGAAGTGTCCCAATAAATCTCTGTGATTCTATAAGACAGTGTTACAATATCTATAGACAAACATATATCTAATAGGGTACATGGGATGGCAAGGTAACAGGGCAAATTTAAGACTGCATGGGCTATCTTCACTGTAAATGCCCATACTTTCCAGTGTGGGGTTTTCATTTTGTTTTTTTAAGTGTAAACTTAACTTAGAATTTCCAAGCTTTCTAATTATTTTTTAACTATAGTATTCCTTTTTAAGGGTTTTAACAGTCACTTTTACTCCATTTAATATGTATTCACAACCCTTCCCTCTTAAGAAGGTGTTTGTGAATTTCCTTTGGTTCTTTCAACCCCTTTTAAACAAATTGCTCCATGACACTTTGAAAGATGGAATGTATTTCTCTTTACACTTGTGAAGTTTTAATGTAATTTAAACCATTTTGGGAGACCTTGTGGGCCTTATTTTCTCTACAGGGGTCTATGAAAAGTTTATAAGCTCTGCAGGATTCCATGTGAACTGTGATGTTCCTAATTGACACAGGAGGCCATTGAGAGATTATAAATGTGGTTGGAGTCTATGCATACATATTTCATTGTCTCTACAGGGGTCTCCATGGGACTTGTGAGCTCTGCAGGATTCTTGTGGGACTTGCAACTATGGGATTCCGGGGGAACCAGAAACATAATGGCAGCTTTGAGGGGATAGGAGAAAGGAGGGAGGAGAACAAGACCCCAAGAGGAGCCTCTTTTGAGAGATCAGAAATGAGAAGTAGGACTTTGGTGGGGAGCGGCAAGTGTTGTGCTATGGTGGGGAGAAAGAAAGAAAGGTGAGCAGGAAAGGTCCAGGGCTTTGACTGGGAGAGAGATGTGGAAATAGCCTAAGGGGATTAAAGGGTCTGGGTGGGGGACTATGGGGACAAAGAGAGGAACAGAAGAATGGGAATATAGAAGAGGGCCAGCCACTTCCCAAGCACCCCCTTGTGGCCACAGGTGGCTCTCTGGCACCCTTCCTCAGTTTCCCTTCTGGGACTCCAGAATAACTCTACACACAAACTCTTCTCTAGTTCAGCAACACCCGTCTTTGGGACTGACTTTATTACAATAACAAAATCATTCCCCACACAAAGTTCTCAAATCTCTCTCATGTCCATGCCCTCAGTCTTTCCACTGGAGGGTTTCCTAAGCCCTCCCTCACTGGAGCCATTTTTCCTGATTCAGGATTCCTAGCCTTTCCCATTGGGGTTCTCCCACGCTTTCCCTGCCCGGAGCCTACCTGCTCCCAGCAGTCTCTGTAGTCTTCCTAAATTTCACCCCCGATACCTTACTGTGGTGGTCGGAAAAAAGCAGCAGGGAACATCCTTCCACATAGACTCTGTCTCCTGGTGCCCAGCTGGAAATGTTTTTCAAGAGGGGGACTGAAACTATTAAAAGGAGGGACAAACACCCCAAAGGTACCCCTCCCCCCTTCCTGCCCATCACATTCATGGCAGCTGAAGCAACAAAGGAAGCATTTGTTGGACTCTGGGAGAATGGGTCCTGATCTATAGGGTTTGGTCAATAAGACTGCTGAAAGCAAGTGGTGAGAAACTTTGCTTGAATCTGATATAGTTTAAGTTAGGTAATAATAAATGTTTTGTCTATATTTTTCTTGTAACCATTTCTGACTTTTATGCCTCATTACCTGTACTCAGTTAAAATCTATCTCTTTTTAGTCAATAAACTTGTTTTATTGTTTTATCTAATCCAGTGTGTATAAGTTGAAGTGTTTGGGTAACTCTGTGACAAACTGTGTGCATATTATTTTTTTAAACAAATAACAGACTTAATATAATCTGTACTGTCCAGGAGAGGGCTGGGCAATACAGGAGATCCATTTCTGGGTGAAAATCTGGGATGGGAGTGGTGTTGGGGTCACCCTGCAGTATAACCAAGCATGGTGAGAGACAGAGTACAACCTAGGGGTCGGCAACCTTTCAGAAGTGGTGTGCCGAGTCTTCATTTATTCACTCTGATTTAAGGTTTCGCATGCCAGTCATACATTTTAATGTTTTTAGAAGGTCTCTTTCTATAAGTCTATAATATATAACTAAACTTTTGTTGTATGTAAAGTAAATAAGGTTTTGAAAATGTTTAAGAAGCTTCATTTAAAATTAAATTAAAATGCAGAGCCCCTGGACCAGTGGCCAGGACCCAGGCAGTGTGAGTGCCACTGAAAATCAGCTCGCGTGCCGCCTTTGGCACGCGTGCCATGGGTTGCCTACCCCGGTATAACCCATTTGTGGCTGGCAGGTTGCAGTTGCAAGTCACACCCTGAGTCTTGCATGGTGGAAGGCTGTTTGTGAGTGTGCCTGGTGGGAGCTACTTCAGCAAGGCATTGTAAGGCAGCCAAGGTTGCAGGGGTGACACAGCTGCTCATTAGTCTGGATTGTATCCTGCTATGTCACACCAGCCTCTTAGGTTATGGTAGTTGACGGGCGTATATTATATCAGTCTTTTCAACAGTTGCAGTAATTTCCTATTAATTCTGGGTGTATTTCAAGTATTAATTTTTGGCTAACTCAGAGATCACCTCTCTCCTTGTGAACCACCTTGGCAGTGGAGATGAATTCTCCCTCTGTGGAGAAAGAAGTGGTTCAGGACTATTTGGAAAAGCTGGATGAGCACAAGTTCATGGGGCCGGATGCACTGCATCCAAGGGTGCTAAAGGAGTTGGCAGATGTGATTGCAGAGCCATTGGCCATTATCTTTGAAAACTCATGGCGATCAAGGGAGGTCCTGGATGACAGGAAAAAGGCTAATGTAGTGTCCATCTTTAAAAAAGGGAAGAAGGAGGATCCAGGAAACTACAGGCCAATCAGCCTCACCTCAGTCCCTGGAAAAATCATGGAGCAGGTTCTCAAGGAATCAATTTTGAAGCACTTAGAGGAGAGGAAAGTGTTCAGGAACAGTAAGCATGGATTCACCAAAGGCAAGTCATGCCTGACTAACATAATTGCCTTCTATGATGAGATAACTGGCTCTGTGGATGAGGGGAAAGCAGTGGACATGTTATTCCTTGACTTTAGCAAAGCTTTTGATATTGTCTCCCGCAGAATTCTTGCCAGCAAGTTAAAGAAGTATGGGCTGAATGAATGGACTATAAGGTGGACAGAAAGCTAGCTAGATCATCGGGCTCAACGGGTAGTGATCAATGGCTCAATGTCTAGTTGGCAGTCAGTATTAAACAGAGTGTCCCAAGGGTCGGTCCTGGGGCCGGTTTTGTTCTATATCTTCATTAATGATCTGGAGGATGGCGTGGATTGCACCCTGAGCAAGTTTGCAGATGACACTAAACTGGGAGGAGTGGTAGATATGCTGGAGGGTAGGGATAGGATACAGAGGGAAGTAGATAAATTAGAGGATTGGGCCAAAAGAAATCTGATGAGGTTCAACAAGGACAAGTGCAGAGTCCTGCACTTAGGACGGAAGAATCCCATGCACTGCTACAGACTAGGGACCGAGTGGCTAGGCAGCAGTTCTGCAGAAAAGGACCTAGGGGTTACAGTGGATGAGAAGCTGGATATGAGTCAACGGTGTGCCCTTGTTGCCAAGAAGGCTAATGGCATTTTGGGTTGTATAAGTAGGAGCATTGCCAGCAGATCGAGGGATAAAATCATTCCCCTCTATTCAGCACTGGTGAGGCCTCATCTGGAGTACTATGTCCAGTTTTGGGCCCCACACTTCAAGAAGGATGTGGAAAAATTGGAAAGAGTCCAGCGGAGGGCAACAAAATTGATTAGGGGGCTGGAGCACATGATTTATGGGGAAAGGCTGAGGGAACTGGGATTATTTAGTCTGCAGAAGAGAAGAATGAGGGGGGATTTGATAGCTGCTTTCAACTACCTGAAAGGGGGTTCCAAAGAGGATGGATCTAGACTGTTCTCAGTGGTAGCAGATGACAGAACAAGGAGTAATGGTCTCAAGTTGTAGTGGGGGAGGTTTAGGTTGGATATTAGGAAAAACCTTTTCACTGGGAGGGTGGTGAAGCACTGGAATGGGTTACCTAGGGAGGTGGTGGAATCTTCTTCCTTAGAGGTTTTTCAGGTCAGGTTTGACAAAGCCCTGGCTGGGATGATTAGTTGTGGATTGGTCCTGCTTTGAGAAGGGGGTTGGACTAGATGACATCCTGAGGTCCCTTCCAGCCCACCCCCACATTTAAATATCAGGGACAGAGGAAGGGTATTCTTAATAGACAGCCTGGAACTCTGGAATTTGTTACTTTAGCTGATCAGGCAGCGGCCATGGTTTTGACAGTTAGGACACAGCTCCAGGCCCATCTCTTTTTTCAGGCATTTGCCTCAGGGAAGTTGGGTAAACTGGTTGGGAAGGGGAAGTATTTGGTCTGAGAGCTTGTCCTTCTTTCTTTTTGTCTTTCATAAGAGATACATTTGTACATGTATTCTTACTACATTATGCACATGCTTTCTGAGGCAACTTGGATAGGGTGCATTTTATAATTCTAAAAATAAACAAGTACATGTAATGACACTGTACAACCCCAGTGTATGTAACGAGAGCTCAACTCTTCAGAGAGACGGAAAGTGCAGCTGACATGCACTGGAGTCTCCACTTGATTTTCATAAAATACTATGCAAATGGAAGAAAGCACTTGCCAAAGAAACAGATGAAGATACATTCCTCAGGGATTTCTTTGTGACAGGACTTCAGATCCTGTCAGGGAGTGGTATTCAAAGTTTAGAGGCAGAATCCATTAAGCAATAATAATTCCCTTCTCTACAGGGCTTGCAGCTCACAGATGGACAGACTGCTGATGTAATGTTGGGCTAGACAGAGAAAGTTAAAGCCAGCCCTGGTCATCTGGAAGTTTGTCAGCCGTTCAGTGTGATTCTTCTTTGCAGAATAATCCTAGTTCACCTAGGAGTACAATAGACTCTGGTGCAAATTTTCATCTCTTCACAGGATATTTGGGAGATGTAGCACCAAAGGCATTTCTGCAAAGGGAACCTCCCACATTTACCAACAGTGGCCCATCAGAGATGGAGGATAAATTTGCAAAACATTTACATTAATATTGCATACCATTTATTAGTTCTACCATCACATCTCTGGCTCTTGCTCTTTCCTCCTCTGCTTCACTCCTTCCCTCTTGGTGCCCTTCCTCCCTCTGCTGAAATGAACCCTTTGGCATGCCACTATGGGGGAGAGACAAGTTGAGATTAGCTCCTAACAAGTAAGACATTGTCCTTACACAACTCCTTCTTTTCCTCTCTGCAAATCCCCCCTCCCACCATCCATCAAGTATTCAACCCCTCACCCCCACCCCGACACAGTCGGGTCTCTTCTCCTCCAGCAAAACAAATTTCCTCCCACATATCAATTCTTTGCCGCCTCATAAAAATCAATATGCCACCTTGTGGTGGGGTGAATAAACTCCACACCAGAACAGAACCAGTTAAGGAGCAGCTCTGGGCCAGGCAGCCTCATCCATCCCCATCTGCAGAGTGTGCTCTAGCTGGAGATGGAGTTTAAAAGGGAGCCAGACAGGAAGGGAGCGAAACCTACTCTGAGAGCTTCTGAAGAAGGATGCTATAGAAACCTTTCCCAGGGGAAAGAGCCTGCTTGCTGAGCCCAGGGGGACTGAAGATTCAGTTATTCTCCTTTTCTTTTTGTGATGGGGTGAAATAGGCCCAGAGGCCCCCTGCTGGATGCCTCAGGATCCCACTACACCCTGTCACAGAAAGACGCAGTAGAGAAGTCCTCCAGGCTGCCTAAAGTGGCTGCGGGGGAAGCAGCCAATTGGAAAGAAGCTGCAGGGAGTAGCCAATCAGGGCCCAGCAGGGCCATATAAAAGGAGCTGCTGTACTAGAGAGAGTCAGTTGCTGCCTGGAGCTGGAGGAGTGAGAACTGTGTTCCTGTCTGGCTGGCAGGCTGAAGGAGCAGCAGGACCATGGACAGATCAGTTGCTGCTAGGGACTGGAAGAGCAATAGGGAGCTCCTTGCTGGCTGCTGGGACTGAGTACAAGACTTCAGCCCTACGGTAAGGGTGAAGCATTTGAGAAGGTGCTGGAGCTGCGGGGAAGTGGCCCAGGGAACAGAAACACTGTTTAGTTAAAGAGATGCAGTAGGTGGCTGCTATTCATAGGGTCCCTGGGCTGGGACCTGGAATAGTGAACGTGCCCAGTCCCTTCCCTGTCACTAGAGAAGTGGCCTGAATATTGAACTGAGATACACCCTTGGAAGAGAAACTAAACTGTTAAGTGACTAGCTGGAGAGCTGGGCCAGAAAGGGCAAAGAATCTCCAGGGAGGAAGCCCTTGGGGCATGGCCCCCATACCAGGGTGAGGGAATATTTGAAGGCTTGCCCAGAAGGGGCTGTAGGACTGATTAAGGACTGAGCCCATGGAGGGCTGCAGGAAGACAGTGTCTCCAGGGAGGAAGCCCTGGTGATACAGCCCCATACCAGGACTATTTAAAGGCTGAGCCTGGGGAGGGCTACAGAGATACCAACAGAGGAGTACAGGGATAGACTCCTGTTGGACTATATACCTCAGAAGGGGTCTGTTCTGTTTCAAATACAGACTGTGTGTGAGACTCAGCTGGATGGCTGAGTCATTGAAAACCTGCCTGAGAAACCACCAACAGGGGTCATCACAAACTGAGAGAGCTGCAGGCACACGCACTTGACTGGGGCACTCACGAGAGGTGGGTGCCACCCTGTTGTACTTTGCTACTGTGTCAAACTGTAAGACTTTGGTGGGACAGCAAGTGGTAAGAAGTGACATAGGGCGGGATCCTTTAGGCACTTACAGGTGCTGGACAATGTTGCTTCTTACAGGGCTCTGGGTTGGAACCCGGTGAGGACCTGTACTCTCATACCAATCATCTTGATATGGAGGGCACAAAAACCCTCTCTTCCAGACTTGTCGTTGGGGAAACCCAGAGAGGGTAAAGACTTAGCAAACTCCATGGCTGGGGCTGAACACCTGCAGGGGTTGGTAAACAGAGGGAAGGTCTTCCTCCTGCCCACCTTCGGGAGAGGATGAGGCCTGATATCTTCCTTCAGACTATGTTACCCCAGAGAGGGATACAGCTACTAAGTGAACAGACTAGGTGAACAAAAGGCAGACTGCCATTGATGTGACAGGAGCCAGTGACAGACATTGGAGATAGGGCGAGGAGAGACCTAGTGCCCTGACCCTAAGCAGCAGTGCCAGTGAGCGCCACTCATCACACACCCCAGAACATAAATTCAAGTTTCTTACCCCACCCAAAATTCAGTGCCTCCCCCAAATCAATTCCCCTTTTCAAAACTGATTCCACTCTCACAAAAAACGATCAGTCCTCTCCCACCTCCATAATACATAAAAACACAGTTCTCTCTGGTACCACATGGGGCTCAGGCTCCTCTGCACAACAGCCTGGCCTCCTTCCCTTCTGAGATCACAGCTCGTCAGGGCGAGGAGGGGCCGTTGCTGGTCAGGCCGTGCTGTTTAGAGTTTTCCAGCTGCTGCTCTGCCACACCAGCTCCACAGTGATGGGGAGGAGCTGGGAGGCAGAGAGACCCCTAAAAGCATGGGGCTTTCCTAGTTTCTTTGTTTGATCTCAGATGAGCCTCTTGCCTGCCTTGCAGCGCTTGGAAAAGCAGAGCCCTTGTGTAGGTATGAGGCACAAATTTGTTATTTTTATTTTTTAATTTGGCGGTGAGGCAGCCAGAAAGCCAGACATGGCAGAGTATAGGCAAGAGAACAGGAGATAGAGCTGGAAAGCCAGAATCTGACTAAAAGTTCTTCAAAACCAGAGACTAGGTGGGTCTGTGGATTTGCATTTTTCTAACTATCAGCAGTGTTTGTGCACATCTGCTCCTCCAAATACTTTGTTCTATGTGTTTCTGAAGGAAGAGCCAAAAATTCCTAGTCTAGAAGCCTCTACCTAGAAAATTCTCACAATGCCTATAAGCGTGCAACATCACCCAGGGGATTCTCAAACTGGTGCAAAATCTCCAAGGTGCAATGCATCATGGGGGGGGGGACCATATTGGAAAATTGCCAGGATCCCCCGCTCTGAGCATCAGTGGATGAAGAACTCTAGGATAGCTGTTACACATAGGGTTGACAGGTGGAGATACAACACTGTTGAAACAGGCTAACATCAAACAGTGTTGCTCTACAGACCCATTTGGCCAAGTTAGAACATGATTATCTGGCATGGTTATACCAAAAGACTGTTGCTCTGTGGACCAGGCTCTTCTTTAAGCTTCTGTTTTCACTTTTCTCTTAAGGAGCTCTATTTTGGTAATAGGACAAACCCTTTTGAGCATTGGGTTTTCAGATTAGACTAATCAGGAACATAAAACATCCCCATGTACTATTAGTCAGTGTCACATCAAAGGACTTCAGTCAGGAAGACAAATAATTAAATTACCTAGGCTTTGATCAAGAGTCTGCAGTTTGCTTCAAACACTTCCACAGGACATTTGCTTGCTTTAATCACCGCTGTCTCTTTTGTGATCAAAGGCGTTCCTTTTGATATAGGAAATGCATTGCCTCTTAATCGAGGTGATTTAACTCGTCCCTAACCTTCCTAATTGTGTTATTGGTTTAATATAAAATATGTTTATTGACAGCCGTGCATGACAGCTTCTGTCTAATGGTATGTCACACTAATTGTATTGTTTGAGTGTGACCAGCAGTTTCTTTGCTGTTCTGCACATTCCAGACACATGCACCTTTACTTTTTGAATACAGTTATAGAATGGACAGTTTTCAAGAATAAAGATATTTTCCAATTCTCTTTATTGTACCCTTTCAACTGAGGATCTCAAAGCATCAAACAAATATTGAGTAATGGTCATAGTGCCCCTGTGAGGTAGTTAACTATTGTATGAACCAGCTAGTTCATTACTAAGCACTGTTAACTCCTACTTCAACATTCAGTCAGCTCAAGACTCCATAACCTCCAGTGTACAAGAAAAGGAAACACAACCTGAACCTCAGAGGGTACCAGGTTTAGGAGCAAGCCAGAGGCCTGATATCAGGCAACCTGAGAGGAGGACAGAGACTCCCCCTGTTGCTGACAAGAGGCCAGCAGTAGCTGCAGAGAGAAGGCAGCAGAATGCCGGGGAGAGGTTACAACTATAGTGACCTTTAGACTCACCCCTGTAGTGGACTGGCCCTAGGGGCTGGATTAGGAACTGTTGTTTTGTTCATTTGCTGTAAGTGTAAAGTGAGCATGCCTAGGATTGTTTGCACTTCTTATTCCTGGCAGCCCTAGTCAATGAATCCTCTTATTTAGAAGTGTCTATGTTTATGAAAACCCACCTGTCATGACCCCAGGAGTCTCAAACCTGGGTCTACAGGCTTCCTTGGGGGATGGGATCAAACTCTAATCCTCCACCCAACAGCTTCCTGGCATCATCTAGAACCAGGGCTCCTTGAAGCCCAACTCGGATAGTAGGCTCCACCCTGGGCCCTGATTGGTGGAACACCAGAGTTCCTGGTTGGTCTGCTCCCCCTACTTAAGCCAGAGGGAGGAATAGGAATTTGTCTTTATAACTGGGCTCCACACTGCTTCGGACTGCTCACCCAGCACTACCTGCTCTTGTCTCCTGCCCCAGCCTCCCTGGTGTTCTGACTTGGCCTGATTCCTGTAATCTAACTCTAGGTCCCTGACCTCGACTTCTGACCTGCAACACCTCTGCCAGAACGATTCAGTGGGAGTTGCTAGTGGTTCTGGGGTTTCATGAACCAATCCTGCCTTCTATTCATGTTGCATGCCCAAATTTAGGCTTCTGACCCAGGCAAGGTGGGTTTGATAATCAGTCTGCTGATGGGGGAGGTGTTGCACTGGGCCTCCCTCTTGCTGTAGAATAACAGCCCAGTGCTTTCAAATTTGAATGCCTTCCTCCAATCTATATCCACAATCTTTGATGACCTGCATTGTGCCCATTTGGCCGAGGCTGCTCTAAGGAAACTCTGGCAGGGGCAGGGTACCATTGCTTTCTAGGCAGTGCCTTTCTGCCATCTCCCTGCAGACACAGAAAGGAACAAGGTGATGGAGTGGTACCAGTTCCAGTGGGATCTGCAGGAGGAAATCAAAGATGAACTGGTCTGTGTAGAGACACCCAGGGGTCTGGATGTCTTCATCAACCTTGCCATCCACATAGGTAATCAGTTACAGTAACAGAGGGAAGAAGAGAGAAGTTCCCTGCAGCCCCCCTGTCTGAGTACCATTACATTGGTGCCCATTCCATCCATTCACCTGATGCAGGTGGAGCTGGCCCATTGACAGCACCAAAGAAAATAATGCTGTTGTACCACCAATGATTCTATTGCAGCAAACCTGGCCATACCATTTCTGCCTGTCCTGCATGAGCCCCAGGGAACCTGAGAAACGAGTTGACTCAGGTTTAGTAAGAGGGAATTTCCCCACACCTCAGTCCTGACTGGGACATGCACCCTCCTCTGGGAGCTTTGTATGTGCATATCTGGCTGTGCATCCCTGAGAAGCCCCCATGGATTTCCACCCAGCTGGCTTTCATCAATTCAGGAACAGCCAACAATTTCATAGATGCAGTGGCAGCCCAGGCCTGGCAAATTTCTTTGCAGCCAAGGCCACTCAGCACCTAATAAAAACTGTGGACGGCTCCCCTCTGTCTTTGGGTCCAGTGATCAAGGAGACAGTCCCCTGGGAAACAGTTATTCAGAGGCACTGAGAAATACTATGATTCAGTGCAGTTCAATCCCTACACTTCCCTCTGATTCTCAGCATCTCCTGGCTCACCCTTCAAAATCCCCTCATTCATTGGCAAGAACAGGAGGCCAGTTTCCCTTCAGAATTCTGTCAGCAATATTGTCAGGAGCAAACTGATGATGTCCCATCTCCCAGGTCCTGGAGGGCTCAGGGGGAGGTGATCAACCAGGCAGGGACATCCTCTAAGTCTACATCAGAATCTCCCTTAAATATCATGACTATACTGAAGGGTCTGAAAATCTCCCTCTGCACTGGGACTGCCCCACAGAGCTGCAGCTGGGAGCAAAAATACAGTTCAGGTGGATTTATGCCATGTCAGAACCCAGTCTGCTTGTGCTGCATGAATACTTCCAGGAAAACCAGCCAGAGGGTTCATCCACAAGTCAATTTTGCTGGCTGGTGGTCCAGTCGTCTTTGTCAGGAAAAAAGGCAGCAGTGTTCGACCCTGTTGACTACCAAACCTTGAAACCAGATAACAAGCAGACTGGGTGGTACAGGAGATACATTTCTGGGGAAAAATCTGGGACTGGGGATGTGTTGGGATCACCCTGCAGTATAACCAAGCCTGGCTGAATAACCCAAGGGTGGCTGGCAGGCTGCAGTTATACTCAGAGTGTGGTTTGCACGGAGGAAGGCTGTTTGTGAGTGGCTCAGGTGGGAGCTACTTCAGCAAGGCATTGTAAGGCACCCAAGGTTGCATCGCAGGGGTGACACAGCTGCTTATTAGTCTGGATTGTACCCTGGTATGTCACAGTTACAAACAATTTCTGATAAGGATGAATAGACCAAAGAGCAAGAGGGATATGCATTAGAAACCTAGAATTAGAGGAGGATGGCAATGATGGGTCAAGATGACCTATTGAGAGATGAAGACCCTCCACACAAGGTAGTATGTCCTATTTAATTTATTTGTAGTGTATTTTCTTTTGTTTACCATGTGTACTTGTGGGATGTGGGTTGATTTATGCCAAACCTCAGAGATGGCATTACGAGGCATTACCATCCTAAATACAAAAACGACTGCAAGTGAGGTCAGAAGTACCCTGATTCTCTGGTGACCGGAGTATGGAATTGTCAACTTTGTTGCTCTTCCTTGGCCACAAGATAGTTGCCCTCTTGAATCTTAACTCCTCTTATCCCCATTATACTCCTGCTGCCTCTATTGTCACATTCCTGTCTCTAATGCAAACCTGGCTCCCGGCCATTTATGTCATTGTAAGGGCAGAAATCTCTAGATTACTCCACTCCCACTTGCTGTCCTCAGTTTAACACAGGCCAAATAGGTGACTGAATGCCACTACTTTTTTTTAAAAACCAACAACATTTAAATAAGAGACATTATCATTTTTTAAAACTATTGAAAAGCTTTCTGTCCATCTTTCTATATTTCTTAGTAGGAAACACCTACTGTGATGCTGAACGAGCCAGCTCCATTGTAACATTCCATTGATTTTGTTACTCACAGCAGCTGCAGTGGTGGATCAGCAGTGAGCAGGTTAAACTGCATTTTCCAAGCAGAAAAGAATAATGAAACGAAGAGATCAAGATGTAGAGAAAGATGAAAGTGGTGGCAAAGGGGGAGGAAAATGAGGAGAAAATGAAAGTTTGCCAGAGAAAAAGTTATGTTGCTGGCAGAAATACCAAAAAGGGATCAAAGGGTCAAATGAGAATTAAATCACAGGGTCACTATCCTATTACGGGATCAAAGGAAGACACCTTGTGAAGTAAAGTGGAATAGATTAAATAGAGAAGGAACAGGAAGGAGAGAAAGAGAGAGAGGTTACAGTAATGCAGCATACATCCAGGGCAGGGATCTGCCTGAATTGTGGAAAAGGAATTTAGCAGAATTTTAATCTTAACCTTCTAAATCTATTGAGTTGTTAAGAAGAGATAGACAAATATTTTGAGGATTCCAGCATTTGACTTGCCTTTAGAACTGATATAACCTTGTGGGAAATATTTTCAGATTTAAAAAGAATGTGTTAACTGTTGTACAGGCATCCAGTGCTCTGTCACTACAATAGTTACTGCTTATATCAGGCCCAGAGAGCCAAGCCCTCATGCGCACTGGTGAGCACTTATGCATATAAGCACTGCTCTTGTCTTCACAGAGGGACTACTTGCATGAATAAGTGTTCATCAGTGTGACTAAGAGCTAACATACATATTTAACTCTCTTAATCTTTCCTTATAAGTCAGTACCTCATTTTGCTTCCTCTTCCTTGACCTCCCTTCAGCTTTAACATCTTTCTAGTAACATGGTGCCCAGCACTCAAACAATATTTCCTGACAGTGCTCTGTAGAGGAGGACTACTATGACCCCCTTATTCCATGAAGCAATGCCTATAACTTTGTAGCCCAAAACTTAATTATCCTTCCTTTCTGTTCTCTCACAGCTGATATTTCATTTGTTAAAAAAGGATGTGAATTATCAGATGACTAGCTGTTTTCAGGTTAGGGTAATGTAAGTGCATGTGTGTGATATATAGTATATGCTGTTTGTATTATTATATGTGTATACATACATATATACACACATTACTGAAGATGTTCTATTCCACAAGACTGCTTTATTATTCTAATTTTTTTCTGTGAAAAGATGTTTTCCATTCTATTAAATTGCATATCCATAGAGATTTGGGGGGCTTTCTGGGCACCAAATCAGTCAATCCAATTTGGACTGGGACAGTGGTTACTCTGGGTTAAGTCTCTTATCTGTCTCCTTCAGCTGTTTTAGTTCTCTGCTATTCATGGTAAGCAGAAAATTAAAAGTGGTACAGACTTTTGGCAGGGACCCAGCAAGAAACCTAAGAAGGAAACGTTAGGGCGCAAGACTCTGATTTCAGACAATCCAGTGTAAATCTGGACTAATTCCATTGATTTCAATGAAGTAACTAAAGATTTACACTGGTGCAGCTTGACCAGCATCTGGTCTAATATACTATCATATTTTTTTTCTTCTTAAAGTCACAAGTACAGTTGATTCCTTATTTCACTAGAATCTTCCTGCTTTGTTTATGTGTGGGTACCAAATACCCAAACTTGAAACTCAAATTCCTCATGTTTTTTTATGAAGAAATTGAAACTCTGGATCACAGTAGGCCAACTATTGAGTTTTTATTAGGTTAGCCTGTTCATTATTCATCGTGCTTATCCTTAGAAGGCAGTAGCAGCAGCGTGAGAAGGAAATGGCCCCTCCATATACCTGCTTCTTCACTCATACCACTGTAAAATAGAGGATAACTTTATTGAAATCAGCAGAGTTACAATAGTGTAAAACTGGTGTAAGTAAGAAAAGAATTAGGCCTGATGAGCCAGATTCTATGCTGGACCTTACAGGAGACACAATCACCTTTGTGCCCTCTGGATTCTGGACTTGGCCAGGAGCTTGCAGCACTACTTATGACTAATCTACATTGTGGTGACTTTGCATGGCCAACCATGAGATAGCTTGTGATTGACTGGATGAGTGGCCAGTGAAATCCACTGTGTTCTCCCTCTGGTTTTGTCCAAGTCCTTGTAGCCCAGTCAGGCTTGTCTGCTTCAAATGCTTACTTGCTTCATAGGTCTGGCAGGTCTTTCAAATAGAGCGTCTCCGATAATGGCTTCGTGAGCCCTTGTGACAGGAAATGATCTCTAGCTTCCTTAGGAATAGACAAGCAAAGCCCACATCTAGGGTATTTATCAATCCTGAATTCCCTTCCTTTTGCTGAACAATGATAGTGACTTTCATCCTTTCTTATGTATAGAGCTGTAGGAAAGCTTCTTAAGACTCCCTGCTTGGTAAGACCTATTCTCTGGGAGTCACAGACAGATCAATTGTATGGCTCAGTTCACTGAATATTACTTCCCCTTTCAGATGTCCTAAACTTCAGGAGCCAAATAAACCATTGTCTTCACTTTGTAGTGCCACAGTGTAGATGCTTCCTATATCAATGGAAGGGGTTTTTCTGTTGCTCTAGTTAATCCACCTCCCAAAGTGGTGGTAGCTAGGTTGATGGAAGAATTCCTGTGTCAACCTGGCCGTATCAACAGCAGGTGTTAGGTCATCTTAACCACGGCACTAAGGGGTATGTATTGTTCTTCTAAGTAACGCAGGTAGGTGGACCTAAATTTTAAGTGTAGACCAGGGCCTAATCATTTATACTCAGGCACAGTGAATGCCAAGAGAGTATAAAATGCAACCAGATTAAAGAGGTAGCAATTTACACCCACCTTGTACCAGTGTAAATAACTACACAAGGTGCAAGGCAAGCTTCTTTTCTAGTGTTTCTAGTTATCTGTTGTTCTTTAAGGCACTCCTGCTTAGATGGCACCAGTTTTTCAGTGTTACAGACACATTATCTCCTGTGTCTTTCCTTCTGTTCAGAGATTGTTTTCCCCGCACTGTTTACATTTTCCTTACTTTTTCCATGCCTCTTCTCAATGGTTCTGCCTTAAAGGAAAATTATATTGACTTGGTATAATAAAGGCCAGATTATGTTTAGCCCTATGCAGCTGTGGGGAAGGGAGGATGAATTGCAGACATGGAGAATGAGGTGCAAGGAGCATTCCTCCCTCCTATTCAGAGACCAATCACAATCCCTGTCCTTGTGCTCACTGAGCACAAAGGCTGATTGAGTCTAATGCCATTGTTGGAGATGGGGAGGAGTAAGTGAAGAGCTATTGCCCCATCCCTGCTATACCAATTAGCAAAGCTGGGCCAGCTTCAAAGGAAACACATGCTGCCTCCTTTGAAAGGGTGACAGATGTTAAGAGAGCTCCTGATATTATGGAGGTGCTGATTATGACATCATAGTGATGGTGCATTCTGAAATCTTAAAATGGGGCCTAAATTCTTGTTCTTCTCTTTATGTAGGTGGTTTGTCAGAGTGAAACTTCACATAATGTTCATTGTTGTGCGCGTTGTGTTTTCAATGTAATTTGGCTTTGCATAAATTTTTGATAGGAAGTATTTGAAGTTGGCTTCTTGTTAAAATTTGTCTGCCAGCCTCTTTGGTTGACATGTATTTTTAAAACAACGTTGTATGTCTACACCAAAATCGGCACACAGGTGAATCAGGAGATGATTAGGTAGTTCTTGAAAATAAATGTTTGGATAAGGGTCATTTTTTGCCATTATTAATGATAATGAAACCTTGTGTTCAACAAGTAGTCAATGAATAAAATCTTCTCTACTGGATAGAAAGCTTCTCTGTTAGCACTTACATTCTTCTGGCAGATTTTATCCTCTCATGGAGAAGATTTTATGCACAGCTGCATTTCTCTGACAGATACAATCTTCTCAATCAGCAGGCAGGTAAAATCTCTATCAGCAACTATTTTTCTGTGGCACAGCTCTGGTACCCTCCCCATCTCTGCCCCCATTGCCTCACTGAACACATAACTTAATACACACAAAAACTTGGTTGTACAACATACATGACACAAACCCACAAAAGAAAGGAAATGAAGAGTCAAGCCACTTAACTGTACCTGTCATTTACTTCTCCAGCCACAGGTACACACCTTACCATCACCACAGCTGCCATATATCACAGATCATACACAACAACTTTAACTCTGCCCCACTATGGATACCACATTTTCAGCACCCTGCTTGCCAAACCATCCTGTTCAGACACACCAAACATCCACAGTAGTGTTTGGAGGGAGAGTTTGGTTTAAAGGCTGTGTGCAGAAACTGATGAGAGGGCAGAGTTAAGGTTGTAGTGTGAATGCAGTCTGTTGTATATAGTAACTGTGGTAGTGATGTGTGTGTGTGTTGTATCACAGACACACATACACTAGTTTAGACTAGTGACCTGATACTGAGGCGCTGAGCATTTGCAGATCCCACTGACTTCAGTAACAGGCAGCTGTGAGTGCTCAGCAGCTCTGATAATCAGGCTACACATTTTCAATGGTGCAAAAAAAAAAAAAAATCACATTCCAATGTAGGCCCTTAGAATTGGTCCAGGTGCATTTTGTCTTTTTTAACTTATGGACCCTTTCTTTGTAGCTGCTTCTGCAATGGAGTGATCACCTATGGAGTGATATCCTTTTCTTCTCTGCTGCCATTCTAACAACAAGCAGTATGTTTTGAGTGATGTCCCTTTAATAGGAAAAGGGATGGACTATTGGAACTTGAGCTTTCCATAAGGACTAGGAGAAGGCAACTGGATCAGGGAAATGTAAAAAAGAAGAAAACTAAGTGCAGTGATCTCAGCAGCAGCCTTTTGAAGAAAAGGGGTTGAGGAAAAAGTGAGGGGAAATTAATAGAAAAGAGGGTAAAGTGTGTGAGGAAAATAGTGTAAGACATAAAAGAGTTAGGGAAAGGAAGAGAACAAAAGAGGAAACCACCAGACACATGGAGAAAGCTGGAGCACAGAAAGAATATACTCATACACAAATCCACCCAACAAAATACATGAGCTCCTGGTTGTTGTTCTCTCTCTCTCTTTGCACTGTTTGAATTGCTATCTGACTTATCTTTTAAATATCAAAATAAAACCTATTCATTTTGCTCCAGTATGTAAATACTCAATTATAAGATATGAATGAGTGAGTACTGATAGAAGGTAAATGATTTAAGGGGATAATAGTAATAGAACTGAGGTATTTACATAACAAGGCAAAGACATTCAGAATCAAAGTCATAACTGCCAGAATAGGGGTCTCCAGGTTATCCATGTGCAGTCCAGGAGCGATGCCAGGGTTTTTGGCGCCCTAGGCGGGGGTCCTTCCACGCTCCCGGTCGTCGTCGTCAATTCTGCGGTGGGGGGGGGTCCTTCCGCGCTCCCGGTCTTCGGGGCACTTCGGCGGCAGTCCCGGAGCGAGTGAAGGACCCGCCGCAGAATTGCCACCGAAGACCCGGAGTGCGGAAGGACCCCCCGCTGCCAAATTGCCACCCCCCCCAAATCCTGGTGCTTTAGGCGACCGCTGAGGTTGCCTAAATGGAAGCGCCGGCCCTGGTGCAGTCCCATTTCTCTCAGATTCTTCTGAAGGCAGAAAAGAGGAAGAAATGTAAGAGGCTTTAGCTTTTATAAGAATAAAATAATGTAGATACAAAACATGTTAGAGCCAGATTCTGACACCCTTGCTCACACTGAGTAGCACCTTACTACATGAGTAGTCCCATTGAAATCAGGGGGACTCTTCAGAGTAAGTTGTTACTTAATATGAGTAAGGGTATCAGAATCTGGTCCATAGGGATTACAGGCTGTATTTTCTTATGTAATCTAAGTATAATTTTTCACTGTCTATCTTAGTTTCTCTTCTGCCCTCTGAACAGCAAAAATGACAGTGTCATTGTAATCCTTCACATCCACATCTCTAATGCAATTACAATTATGTGTACATTTGGCATAAGGGGAAAATTACTTGTTCTGCTCTCCATCACATCATTGACTCTTCCATCACCAGCCCACAGTGTCACTTTGTTAACTGAGCATACAATCTGCCTCTAGAATTATTTTGAAACAAGATCCTTTCTGAGGCGACTAGCATATGTGAACAAGTGCATCATATTAAATTACTCCTCCTCTGAGGCTTACCTGTTACCCTCCAAGACCTAAATGTATGACGATGACCTTTTAAACTGGATGGCAAAGATCTTGAATAAAAGACATGACACAAAATAGTAGAAAAAAAATCTTGAAATTATGTGGATTGATTTTTAAACATCTATTACTTGTTCTATAATCTCCATTTCAAGGTTAATACATTACAGAAATAAATAGTGAGGCAAAACCAGATTTGTGCAGGTCACAGGTAAAGCTCAGTCTAAAACAGAATGATGTATCTCTTCACCAGATGTATTTGACCAGTGCTCCTGCTTCAATAAATATTGCAAAGCCTGGGGCCTACTTTTCAAGTACCATCAGCTCCTGCCAAATCTGGCAACCAGCATGACACTGTAGTAGTCAAACTTTGTGCACACTTTGACCAATCTCTTTGCTTCTGCTCTCACTGTACCAATAATCTTTCAGAGAAGATATGGCATTACACCCAATATGATCACTAAAAGTGAGAGAGATCTAGCAAAAGGCCAAAAAGAACCCAAAAGACCTCCATAAGAACTGTTGCTTCTAGGAAATAAAATATATATCATGACATGTGTGACATATAGTCATGCCAGAAATATTCATTGTACATCTAGTCCCATAGTCGGGGAAGTCCACTTTAGACTACGTAGATGATAAAAATATTTTAACCACCATATAACAGATACTGGTCATAGTTTTTCCCTATGATTTGATGGCATAAAACATCTGGAAAAATCAGTTGGACATGTTACCTGGGAAATCCCCCTGTATTAATGGTATCTCTGACTGAGCACATCAGGAGAAAGTACAGGAGAATCAACATGAACTCTTGAAGATCCTCCAACCCTTGGCATCCTCAAAGATTGTACTCCCCATAAATGATGGCATATTAGAACTGGCCGATACTATCTGGCAGACACCAGCCTCTGTCTCGCCAACCTGCAAAAGGGCTGACCGGAAATATTATGTCCCAGCTAAGGGCTTGGACTTTTTATTCTCACACCTGCAGCCCAACTCCCTCGTGATTGAAGCAGCTAACCACTGGGCTAAACAACCTCATTACTGGTCCCCACCCCAGGAAAAAGACCTCCAACACCTTGACCTCTGAGGTTGCAAGGTTTACACATCCTCTACTCTTCAATTTAGAATTGCCAACTATACCGCTCTTCTCACTAGCTATGACTTTGACAGTTACAACAACCTTTTTCAATTTATCTCCCACATCCCAGAGGACCGAAGAGCGGATTTTAAATTGGTCCTGGTAGAGGGACAGCTAGTATCCAGAATGGCGCTTCAAGCATCTCTGGACATGGCCGACATGGCAGCTCTGACCACAGCTACTACAGTGGTGATGCGTAGGGCTTCCTGGCTCTCCTCATCTGGCATCCCTAAAGAGCTGCAGACCAAAGTGGACAAAGACAAACTTTTTTCCAGGAAAACCGATGAAGTCCTTCACACAATGAAAGATTCCAGGGCTACCCTCCGAACACTAGGGATCTACACTGCTCCTTCCAAGAGAAAGAGATACCAGCCTTACCAGAGGTCTTGCCTGCAGCAATACAACCACCCACAGTCCAAGCAGTATGACACGGGGAGGTCCCACGGCAGGCCTAACAGACATCAACAAACCCAGTCAGAACAACCTACGTCCCACCCATCGGACAATAAACCGCAATTTTGAAGTCTTGGTTGAGGGTATGAGCGACCACTCCTTACCACCAGCGCCTACTTGCCCTTTTGGCCAAAGCCTCCAACGCTTCCACCACGCTTGGCGAAACATCACACAGAATCACTGAGTCCTAGAAATAGTGCAGTTGAGCTATTCTGTCCCCTTTATTTCATGCCCCCCATCCTTCCCCCTTCTCCGTCCCTCTTCAGGGATCCCTCTCACGAACATCTACTTCAGGAAGAAGTAACTCACCTACTCCTCTTAGGTGCAGCGGAAGGGAAGGGAATTTTACTCCACTATTTCTTAACTCAAGAAAAGTGGAGGCTGATGACCCATTCTAGACCTGCAACAACTCAACAAATTCTTCCACTCCCAAAAATTCAGAATGGGCACAATAATACCAGCACTGGAATGAGGGGACTGATTCTCAGCCCTCAACCTCCAAGACGCATACTTCCTTCAATACACCCAGCAGAGGGGACTGATTCTCAGCCCTCAACCTCCAAGACGCATACTTCCATATCTCAATACACCCAGCACATAGACGATTCCTATGGTTCACAGTGGGACACGACCACTTCCAATACAGAGTGCTCCCATTCAGTCTCTCCATCGCACCGCGGGTGTTTTCCAAGATTCTCAGGGTGGTGGCAGCCCATCTGCGCAAACAAGGGATCATATTTTTCCCAAAGCTGGATGTCTGCCTCATCAAGGGCCAATCGTACGAAGAAACGCATACAGCCACACAGTCGACCATCGCTCTTTTCCAAAGGCTTGGACTGCAAATAAACTTCCAAAAATCCACTGTGATGCCTACACATCAAATAGAGTTCACTGGGGCCTACCTGGACTCAACCCTTGCCAGAGCCTTCCTCCTGCAGGCCAGGTTCCTCACCATCAAACACCTCATATCCACGGTGTCCATCTGCCCAAGGGCTGAAACCAGAACGTGCCTGCAACTTCTGGGCCACATGGCAGCTACCACGTTTGTGGTGAAACACGCCAGACTACACGAGGTGCTTAAGGGGCTGGCTGAGTTTGGTAAACAAAGCCGCCAAGCACAGTCTCCACATGATGGTGACTCCACCCACATACGTGCTGAACTCACTGCACAGGTGGATGGAAAGGGAAAATATAGGCGTAAGAGTTCCCTTTTGCCAAAATCCCCCCGCGCTCATGCCCACCACAGATGCCCCCCTGATAGGCTGGGGTGCACACCTGCAACACCACATGACACAAGGCAGGTGGTCTGCAGCAGAGGCCCATCTGCATATAAACCTCCTAGAACTCAGAGCAGTCAGGTACGCCTGCCTTCACTTCCTCCTACTCATTTGAAACAAATCTATTTGAGTACTCATGGATAACATTTCATGCATGTTCTATATCAACAGACAAGGGGGAGCAAGATCACACTTCCTGTGCAAAGAAGTCATCAAACTTTGGAACTGGTGCATACGACATTGCATAGACATCACAGCCTCATACCTGCCGGGGTGTCAGAACACCACCACCAACACCCTCAGCAGACACTTTTCACAAGAACACAAATGGGAACTAAATCCTACGATCGCATCCCACCTATACTCCCTTTGGGGCTGTCTTTCGATAGATCTATTTGCCACAGCAAAGAACCGCAAATGCCAATTATTTTGCTCCAGAGCGGGACTCGGGACTGGCTCTCTGGGAGACGTATTCCTACTCCCATGGAACTGGACACACATGTATGCATTCCCTCCGATTCCTCTAATACACAGAGTTCTCCTCAAGATCAGGGATGACAAGGCCAAGGTCATGCTTATCGCCCCAGCACGGGCCAGACAGACCAGGTATCCTTACCATAGGCGTGCGCAGCACATTTCATTAGGGTGTGCACCGAAGGAGCCCCACCCAAGCTCCACCCCCATTCACTCCCTCCTACTTCCCGCCCCCGACTGCCCCCCTCAGAACCTCCAACCCCCCCGCTCCTTGTCCTGTGACAGCCCCCTCTGAGACCCCACCCTCATGGTAACTGCCTTCCTGGGACCCTACCTTTCCCCTGACTGCCCCGACCCTTAACCACATTCCTGCCCCCAGACAGACCCCCAGGACTCCCATGCCTATCCAACCGCTCTCCGTCCCCTGACTGCCCCCAAGACCCTCTGGTCCATATCCAACCTGCCTGGCCCGGCCCCCTTACCACGCCGCAGCTCAGAACAGAGTCCCCACCAAATCCCACCCCCTGGACATCCCCTTGACCAATAGCATGATGGCACTTACAGGGCGGGCGCAGAGAGCACCAACCAAGCGGGAGCGCAGTAGTTCTGTGGGGGGGAAGTCTGGGTGCAGGCAGCTCAGTGGGGGATCTGGATGTACAGGGAGATTCCAGGTGCAGGGGCAATGGGAGTCTGCAGGGGGGACCAAGTGAAAGTGGTTGGAACTCAGCGGGGGGGGGGTGGTCTGTGTGCAGGGGAGGTAGGGTTCATTTGGGTGGGGGTCTGGGTCTAGGTGGTTGGGGCTCAGTGGGGAGGGTGTCTGGGGGGGCTCATCAGGGTGGTACAGATGCAGGGGAGGTGGGGCTGAGTGAGGGTTTAATGGGCCTGCTTAACAGGGGAGCCCCAGCTGCTGCCAAGGGGATCTGCATGCTGGGCCCCCACTTTCCCTATTCCCTTCTCTTCCCCATCCCATGCCCCTTCCCCACCGCTCCATCTCCTCCCCATCCCACCACCTTCCTTCCCCTCTGCCCCCACTTCCCTCATCCCCTTCTCTTTCCCATCCCATGACCCTTCCCCACCACTCCATCTCCTCTCCATCCCACCACCTTCCTTCCCAAACTGCCTCTTTCCCCCTGCCCCCGCATCCCCTATCTTCTTCTCTTCCCCATCCCATGCCCCTTCCCCACCACTCCATCTTCTCCCCATCCCACCCCCTTTTTTCCCCCTGCCTCTTTTCCCCTGCCCTGCCCCACAACTCACTGTTGTACAAAATGAAGGATGGCACACAGAAGGGAGCTCAACCCGCACTAGGACCCAGAAGGTGGTGTCCAGCTGCAAAGTCCAGGAAGCTGAGCAGCACCTTATTTTTTCAGTGGGGCTGCAGCAACTCTGTGTTCACAGAAATGGGGGGTGGGGGGGCAGTGGCGTGACCTTGCATCCCATGTGGCCCCCCCACCCCTATTTGGGGGGTAATGCCCCCAAACTATGCCATGAACATTCCCAATCACACACCCCTGTTTCTCCTTCACTTTCTGCAGGGAAGCAAAGAACGCTGCAGGAGGGGGACCTGGGCTGTTTTCATTCCCCCTGGGGCCCAGGAGTACCCCACACAGACCCCCACTGCCCAGCACCATCCCCAGAGACCCAGCACCCCCGCCTGCCTGCCCCCCAGCCACACTCACCGGCCTGCTGGGCGGGGGCTATTTGCCTTGCCTGGGCTGAGCCAGCATCACAGCTGAGGTTGGTGGAGGAATCAGAGTGGGAGGGGGCCTGCCCCCCTCATAGTCCCCTTGCCTGGGAACCAGATGAGCCCTCCCCACCATGCTGGCCGAGATGACCCGGCCCCTGCACTGGTCCCAGGCGGCTCAGCCCTGGGAGGTAGCAGGCTGAGCAAGAGGAGCTGGAGTAGTTCCCTCCTCCTCCCTGCTGGGGAGGCGTGGTCAGGCAGCTCTGGCACCGCCCCCCCACAGCTCCCATTGGCCGGGGTTCCTGGCCAATGGGCTAGGAACCAGGTCAGCTCTGGCAGGGGGAGGGAGGCAGCGTGCAGAGTTGCCCTGCATCGACTCTCCCCTGCATGCAGGGACACTGGGAGCTGCCCCCAAGGTGAGAGCACCCCACGCCACAGCCCAACTCACCCTGCTCCCTGTCCCCCGACTGCCCCCGCCCCTTGTCCAACCCCCCGGCCCCTCTAACCATGAGGCTCAGACTCCTAGCAGCGTCTGGCTCAGCATGGAGTCCTACATGCTGCCCCGCAGGAGCATGTTGCCCCGCCTCCCACAGCTCTGACTGCCCTGCATTAGGGTGTGCCTTGGCACACCCAACACACCCTGTGCGCACGCCTATGATCCTTACCTGCTTCACATGTCGATCTCCCCTCCGAGAACTCTCCCAATGAGACCGGACCTCCTCTCCCAGAGCGACAGTTGCATCCTCCATCCACAACTGGAGAAACTTCACCTGACAGCCTGGCTCCTCCTAGTTTCCAATTGCACGAACTAGCCTGTTCGGAGCAAGTCAGACACGTGTTATTACACAGTAGATGCGACTCCACCTGCAATACTTACCTCCAAAAGTGGAAATGATTCTCAATGTGGTGCTTACAGAAAACCCTCACACCCTGCACCACACCCCTTCCCGATATCCTAGACTACATTTTAGAACTCAAAAACAAAAATCTATTGCTCAGCTCCATCAGAGTTCATCTCGTGGCAATCAACGCCTTCCACGAGAAACTGGACGGCTCCTCTGTCTTCACAAACCCTAATACAAAAGGCTTCCTTACCGGACTCCAAAACCTCTACCCTGAAGTCCACCCCCCCACACACACACACACCAACCTGGAATTTGAACCTCATCCTCTGAGGCCTCATGAGACCTCCCTTTGAACCAATAGCCACCTCCTCCTTACTCCACATGTCCATGAAGGTTGCATTCCTCGGGGCCATCATGTCAGCCAGATGGGGCAGGGAAATAAGTGCACTGATGGCGAACCCCCTGTACACTAATTTCTTTAAGGACAAGATCATGATGCAACCCCATCCTAAATTTCTGCCAAAGGTGGTGTCCTCTTTGCATCTTAACCAGCCGATACACTTCCCCACTTTTTACCCCAAACCCCACAAAAACCCACAGAAAGCGGCACTTCATACCCTCAATGTTAGAAGGGTGATTGCCTTCTACTTGGACAGAACAAAATCATTTAGTGAATCACCCCTAGACTCTTCGTATCTACTGCAAAATGCTCCAAAGGAGCTGCTATTTCACAACAGCGCTCTCCAAGTGGATCTCTAACTGTATTAGGTCCTGCTACCAGATCCACAATGTTGAACCTCCTGATGGCATCAGAACTCATTCCACTCAAGCTATGTCAACATCGGTAGCGTTCCTACACAACATACCCATTATTGACATATGGAAAGCTGCTACATGGTCATCAGACCATACGCTTGCCAAACACTATGCCATCACACAAGATGCCAGAGCGGACATTATAGTAGGTCATACAGTACTGTCTGCCACTGCCCAACCTGCAACTCCAAAGTCCCCCCAACCATAGCGGGTACTGCTCTACATTCAGCTGAAGTGGAGCACCCACAGGATACCACTTGAAGAAGTAGAGGTTACTCACCCTGTGCAGTAACTGAGGTTCTTCGAGATCTGTGTCCCTGTGGGTGCTCCACTATCCACCCTCCTCCCCTCTACTCTGGAGTTTGACTTAAAGGACTCTACGGTGGAGAAGGTACTGAGGGGGTCGGAACACACACACGCCAAAGACTCCAATGCTGCCATGAGACCCGACCAGGCACTGCTACCAAAGATCTCCGATCAACGGCACCGGGACGCACCAACACCTGAAGTGGAGCACCCACAGGGACACATATATCAAATAAACCTCAGTTACTGCACAGGGTAAGTAACCGTCTCTTTTAAAACAACCCACAAACATTTAAATACAAAAACAAGAAGTCTGCTGGTGGGATGGAATTTAATATGAATGTGACTTTTAAACAAAGTATCTAGTAAATAATGATGGGACTCACAAAACCGTATTATCTACCCAAAGTAGTGAAATCGTTTCTATTTATAATCTCTTCATTCTGTTAATAAACCACTCTAAACATATGGAGCGCAAACAAAACAGATGGGGGATTTCCCATCACTGGTTTCTTTCTTATAATGATAGTTATTTTCAATTCACAAAACTCTCAGCTGTCATCTCTGATTTATTTTCTCAGCAAATTTCGGTTTGGGTTACATTGCTACTAGCTCTGGTGCATTTCTTTACTCATGATTCCCAATCCCACTGCCTGTGCATGGAGCAGCCAACCAAGATTCGTGCCTATAATAGCCCCCCCCCCTTTGCATTATTCTCTCTAACAATGCCTGAACGTTTGGTGGTTCGCATTTGGGTTGGAGCATGATAAGAAATGTATCGAAGGAAACATATTATTCGTTTTGTTATTCGCTTTCAAGCTTCCTCCTTTTCTCAGTCTCGTCCGTTTGGGGGCGGGGAAGCTATTCGGGATAGAAGGCGCTCCCCCTCCCGCCCTCAATGTTTAATCCTCTCTATTAATAATGGATTTTTTAAACCTATAAAGCCATCCCAGCACAGCCCCTTTGAAAGAATCTCGGTCTCCAGTCTCGGCCAGCCAGCGAGCCGCCCCTTATTTGCTGCACAGACCGCTCCCGCCCTTTGTCCCTCCTCTCCCTCCCCCGCCCCCGTGTACTACTCGATGCAGTGGGAACCCAGCCAGCTCCGCTCCGCGCGCTGCACACACACCAAGGGCGAGCAAATTGCCTTGCAATAAACAATAGCCTCCTGTCGCTGCACCGCCAGCGCCTCCTGCCGAGGTCAGCCCCTCGGGAGCTGTCCAGCCCCGCCGGGAGCGCGCCGCTCCGCAGCGGCAGCCAGAGGGGCGGCTCTGTGTGCAGCCTGGCTTGCGGAGCTCCGCCGCCTCCGCCCAGCCAGGCGCTGTCCCTCCCCCGGGGTGCTGAGCCGGAGCGCCGGGGGCCACCCTGGGGCATGGGAAGGGAAGGCGGCAGCGAGCCCCGTCCTCGCCCCGTGCCCCGCCTCGGCGGGCCTGTCTGCTGACCCGGCCGACCCGGCCATGGAAGAGGAGCTGAAGTGCCCGGTGTGCGGCTCGCTGTTCCGGGAGCCCATCATCCTGCCCTGCTCCCACAACGTCTGCCTGCCCTGCGCCCGCACCATCGCCGTGCAGACGCCCGAGCGCGAGCAGCACCTGCCCGCCTTGCTGCAGCCCCGGGCCCCAGCGGCGGCGGCAACCGCGGGGGCGGCGGGGCCCGGGCCGGCGGCGGGCTCGGAGGCTGAGTGCGCCGCGGGAGGCGGCGGCGGGGAGCACGCGGACAAGCTGAGCCTGCACAGCGAGAGCGACAGCGGCTACGGCTCCTACACCCCCAGCCTCAAGTCCCCCAACGGGGTGCGGGTGCTGCCGCTGGGGCCGGCCCCGGCCGGCTCCTCCTCGGCGGCTCTTCCCCGCGGGGCGGGCCCCAGCTCGTCCCTCACCTGCCCGCAATGCCACCGCAGCGCCTCCCTGGACCCGCGCGGCCTCCGCGGCTTCCCGCGCAACCGGCTGCTGGAGGCCATAGTGCAGCGCTACCAGCAAGGCCGGGCCGCCGCCAAGTGCCAGCTCTGCGACCGCAGCCCGCCCGAGGCGGCCACCGTGGCGTGCGAGCAGTGCGAGGTGCTGTACTGCGCCGCCTGCCAGCTCAAGTGCCACCCGACCCGGGGGCCCTTCGCCAAGCACCGCCTGCTGCCCCCGCCCAGCCTCCCGGGCGGGCCCGGCAAGGCGGCGGGGGGCGCCCGCAAGTTGCCCACCTGCGCCGATCACGAGCTGGAGAACTACAGCATGTACTGCGTGAGCTGCGGCACCCCCGTCTGCTACCAGTGCCTGGAGGAGGGCAAGCACGGCCAGCACGAGGTGAAAGCCCTAGGGGCTATGTGGAAACAGCACAAGGTAAGCCCAGGGGCGTAGGGGTGCACCCCTGACCCAAGCAGCACGGCCCTGCCTTCATGGCCAGGGGGAAGGTCTCTGATCATTAGCTCCACTCACCTCTTCTCCAGTGCCCTCCAGCCAGGGCCGGCTCTGACTTTTTTGCTGCCCCAGGCAAAAAAGCCTCCTGCCGCCCCCCCGGCGGGGAGTGTGGCAGGAGAGGGCCCCGAGCCCGGCAGCCGCCTGCTCTCCCCAGCAGGGGAGGGCCGGGGGAGGGCAGCCCCACTCCAGGTGCCGCCCCAAGCACATGCTTGGTAGGCTGGTGCCTGGAGCGGGCCCTGCCTCCAGCTTGGGACCTCCAAGCACTTTCCACAGACTGGGGCTCTGTTTTGGCTTTTGCAACCCTCCTCTGTGCCAAGATCATCCTGAGGTGGGAGGAGACAAAGGTGGCTCTCAGCTACCTTTACTCCTCCCCCATTCCTGGAGCAGGCAGGGGGTTGAACTGGCCCTTTGCTCAAATTAGAGCAGCCCCAGGACTGCTGCAATTTATGCTGTCTAGAAGAGTCCCCTACACAACCTTGGTCCTGGAAAGCCCCCAGCACACCCCTGAGACATTCCCAGAATGTCTCCTCCCAACTCCAGCCAGCCCCAACACACCTTCTGTGCAAGGGATGTGGGGGGGCTGATATAAAGCTGGCTACACCAGATATACCCCACCCAAGATTCCCCTGTATTGGAGCAATCCTGTTACCCCTTCAGGGCAGCCGTACAGTCACTTCATGCCACCAGAGTAACACAATGTATCTTTAATGGGGCCAAGGATCTAGCCCCACAATGAGGAAGAAGTATTCTATGTCAGTGACAGTTCTTGTTGAGGGGGGTGAGGTAAGAGGGCGATTCCGGGTGACGCGCCCTAGTGTCTTGATGTTTATCTGAACATTGAGGCTACTTCATTTCCATAATTCTCTGATAGCCTTCAGCTCTCCTTTCCCTTCACGCAACTCTTCAATAGGCCCCTGGTCCTTCCTCCCTTCTTGTTGACCCTCCATTAGACCCTGGGCAGCATGTTCACTTCTCATGACCTTCCAATAACTCAAATGCTCCCTCTCTGTGATCTTGTATTAGGCTGTAACTTCTCGACTTCCAAATCTCAAACCAAATCCGGTTTCTTCCCAATCCAAATGAAATTAGAGAGGCAGACAGTTGTTGGGCCTTCCATAGCATCTTTATCTGTCACTTTGCTATAAACGTGTCAGTGACGGAAGGTTGCTTGGGACCCACTGGAGGGCTGCAGAGAGGGAAGGTGTGTAGAGGTTTATTTGCAAGTCATGCTCGGGCCTTTTAGAGGGCTGTGTGGTGGCTGCGATCCACAGTAATGATGGTAGTTAAGGATGGAGAAGGTGAGGGTCTTATCCACATTAATCCAAAAACTAGTGATGGTAGTGTTTGGTTAAGGAAGGCTTAGCCAGTTCAGAGATTGCTACAGTCTGGTTCACTCATCCCTAGTATTGGTACTCATTATAATTTGAACCATTCAGGGAACTTGTCTGGAGGCTTTGGGAGATAGTACTTTCACATAAGAGGGGGTTTGCTGATATTTGTGTGCAAGATGGAGCTGCTGGTCATGCAATCTTCTTATATAAAAAGCTGGCGTTGTTTCATATACTTTTTGGATAGAGACCAAGAGATGATTATTTTAAAATTGATTTGAAGCTTGTCAGTCTTGCCAGGAAGCCTGGACACTGACTCGATTAAGAATTAATGATTAATATTTTACATGTATAGAGTGCTTGTCATCCTCAGCACATTACAATTATCCATACAGCAGCACTGAGGAGGGTCCCTCCCTCATGAAGGGAGAGCACCCAATTGCCACATTCCTTCAGGTGGGGCAGCTTGCTTCCTTCTGTTGGCTACTGCAGAGGAAAGGCTTGCCTCCTCCCTATTCCCTTTGGTATAATTAGCACCTTTGGGGGGTAATGAGAGGGTCTGTGATCATTTTTGGCTACTGCATAGGGGTAAAAAATGGATCACTTCTTGTGCCCTGATCCCTGGCTCCCCACACAGTAATGCTGACGTAGAACACACAGGGCTTCAATTTGTAAAGACTCATGAAAAGATCCCACATGGCATCAGCTGTACAGAACTCTGTTTATTGATCAGAAGAATGCATGAGTGAATCAGCCCTGATAGTACTTCAATTTGTGTTTCAACAGAGTTAAGGTATTTCCAGCTAAGGACTTACTTAGACCATTAAACCATCTCCTGAATAACTTGATTTTTTTGTGTTCAGGAGTTAAATTCACTTGACTCATAAGCTTCAGGTCATGAATTCACAGCTTTTGCCATTTATGCTAATTGCAGAATCTGATTTTGGGTGGAAAGTCTTCATTAGGGAGTCTACTGAACCCCTGATGAACAATGATTGATTTCAATATGCAGAAGTGGTTAGTGTTTTGTAGATTGTGAAGCCAGTTTGTGTTCAACTAGAGTCTACTTGTGTTACAACTGATTAACGCCTTTTGAAATGGTGTGATAAACTGTGGTGCTGATCAAGATACATTGTAAATCATTTTTCATTCTTACAAACTTTGTCAGAGGAATGAACTAAATTCTGTTTTGTGTTTTCACTGCATTTTTCCTCCTGAGAGTGTGTTCTCACAGAATGTGATTTTCCCTTGTTATATATAGTTTGAATGTTATGATAAAGGTTCTAAAGGGAACAGTAAAATAACCTAAAATTAACTAATTTTTGTGACAGTAGTAATCTTTTCATGTCTTGTAAGTTTTAATTATCCTAGAACAATATACTTGGCAGGAAATAAAAATATTGAAACTGCCAATAGGAGCCAGTCTAACCCCTCGTTTCATGTTTATTTTCAGATAGTTGGATTTTGGAATTGAATATTTGTAGTTGGACCTAAGTAAGTTTTCAGATGCAGTAATTTACACTTACTGCCTCCTGGGTCCTGTAACTTTGGCCAACCATAAATTAAAGTGTTGTATTTAGAATTATATGGCAAATTTAATTGTTTGTACATGTTATTGCTAGATAGTCTAGCTCATCCGCCATGAGCATTTTGTAGTCATATTAGTTTAATAAAGATACTTTCCCCTAAAATGTACATAGGAATCTGCCATAAGTAAATTATTTTGGAGAAGTTAGAAATTATGTAATATGCGAACACAGAGCCAGCTCCTGAGTTGGTATAAATCAGTGGAGGCTCATTGATTTATATCAGCTGAGGTTCTGGTGGGAAGGCTTTAAAGGGATTGATCAAAATTGTGTTCTCCTATTGTTGGAGGGAAGGATATTGTACTTTGTGTATGTACAGCACCTAGTATGATGGAGCTATGATCACATTTGGGATCTCTAGGCTCTACTGTAATACAAAAATATTAATAATATTACTGACGATAGATTTAAATTTGTGGGCCCTTTGACTCACAGGTATGAAGAAGCACGGTGAACAAGTCTCAGTTCTGCAACTTCTGTTGAGTCCTGCCATGTAGATCAAAAATATAACTATTGTGCATGTGTGATCTTGTAGTAGAGCCGACATCAGGAACTTTAATTGGACAGGTGTTTGTTTAGGACATTGATGCATAGGGAGATGAGCAAGTAGTTGAGGGAAAATATTGGAGTAAGGATGCATCTTTAGAAGGTAGACCAGAATTGCCCCAAACCCCTATCCTCAGGAGCGCCGCCAGCTTTTCTGCCATCCTAGGCGACGGAAGGTCCTGCTCCAAAATGCCGCCCCCCCCCCCAGGGGCAGCGGAAGGTCCCGCCGCCGAAATATCTCTGCGGTCACCACCCCCCAAATTGTAGCACCCTAGGCAACTGCCTAGGTCGCCTAATGGGTTGCGCCAGCCCTGCCTACCATCCATTCCCAGAAACTTGGAAGCTCTTTAAGAATTCAGAGCCTGGATCATATGATGTAATCAGTAGTTAATCTGCTATGATGATAGATGGAGAAAAAGAAAGGTAAATGAGCAATGAACTCTTCTTTTGAAAAAGAATGATAGAATTATCTGTCTCATTTTCTAAAATCAGGGAAGACATCAGTCTTCTATGCCTAGCTAGATTTGATTACTTGTCCTCCTTGTTATCTGTCTGTTATTGTATTTGATAAGAATATAACCTTTTTACCCATCTACAGAATCCTTATTTCATTGCTGGACCCAGATATTAAAATTAAGTTCAATGTGGATAGAACAACATTTGTCAGGAATTATTAATTGTCATGGTTAATGGAGCTTGTAACTTGCAGTTCAGCTTCAAGCAAATCCTTCCACCATTTGAAAGAGAGCTCTGAGTGTACAGGGTGCATTTTATAGTGGCTTATGGAGGTTTTAGGCATCTGAATCCATTTTGTTTTAATGGAAAGTACATGGCTAAATCCATTTGCTTTAAAAACCACCCTATAAATGTTTTAATAAACAAGGCTATTATCTCTAAATGGGTTTAGTGATCAGAAAACTGGCTTTCATATTCTACTTGCAGTAGCACATCTACAATTATTTAATGAGTGAAAAAGTTTGGTCAAGTTATTTGATCAATTTCTTTATCAAGTTTATGTACAGGGTCTTCTTCATGGTGGCTATATATGAGGAGCTGAGACTGAATGTGCTCAGTTACATTAATATCCATGTAGTTGATGATTGCTCTGGATTGACTCAGAATTTAATGGCTGCCATGATAACTAGGGGACAATCCCCAGTTTTTGGCCCCATCCATATTGTGGGATGCACTGTGCTCTGATGTTGGGGATGGGATTAGATGTTGGAGTGGTGGCAATTATATTTTTGTCATGGACTAACTATAGTCGCCTTTGTTTTGTCGCTGAGGCACACCTGTCCTGTTGGGACCAGTCCACTAGCCACTGATTGGCAGAGCACATCACACTCCAGCCCCGCTCTCTCTTTACTTTGTTACACCATTCCATCACATTCCCACCTGGTGCTGGCAAAAATATGTCCTGTTGGTGAGGTACAGGCATGTGACCAAAAGGAATGTAGAACTGGGGGAATCTTCACCAGCCCCTTTGTGATGCTTTGGTGGCACACAGGGACCTTATCAAGGGATAAGGATTTGGCCCAATGAGCCTGGTAAATTTTTGGACCAGACATTGTTACTTCAAATTTTGTGAAATGCCAAGAATTTGAGTAGGAAAAAACACATACATAAGTAGTGACAGCAATAATATAATTATTATAGCTCTTCCTATTAGATTAGTTACAAGTTAATTGTAGTAGAGGATATTCTATTTTCAAATTTGGTACCAGTACAGTACATGTAATTGGGCTTAATATGGAACATTTCCATGAACAGAAGGGTAAACATTAGGGTTGATTCTTCCTTAAGCCTTCAATGATATGTCCCATTATAGGCCAATTTGTGCCTACCCCTAATGTGGCTCCCTAAGGTAAGACCCTCCTGTGGTTGTGTTAGAGCTTCCTACCTCATCGGTCAAAGCATAGGAAATAGAGCAGAAGGAGCAGCGCACCCAATGTCTTCCCTCTCCCAGTTGACCATGTGCATAGGGAGGGAGGGGCGGAGGACGGGTAGAGCAGGGGAGGGATTGGGTAGAGCGGAGCTGGCACAAGGGGGAAGTGAGCTGTGCCCTTGTCAGGGTAGCTGTAAATCACTTCCCCTCAGGAGCAAGCAGAGAATAAATGGTAACTTTGACTCATATCTACAAAGGTACGTAGGTGCCTAAACAACAAAGTTAGGTATCTAAGTCCCAGTTCTGGCTCCACTGCGAGTCACAAAACTCCTGCCAAACTCTGTAGGTCCCTGAATTCACTCGGCACCTAAGAGTTCGGAGTAATCTACCATTTTACTGTAGATAAATATTTAAACAGTTACTGAGGTAGAAAGAGAGAGCGAGAGAATACCTAAATACCTTTGTGGATCTGGGCCTAAGTGCTAACATTGTAGTAAGAGACCAATGGCAAGATCTTAAGCTAGTGTAAATTGGCATAGCTCCATTTGCTTCAATGCAGCTACGTCAATTAACAGCAGCAGAGGATCTGGCTCATAGTATATTTTCCACAAGCTGTTTTAATGAAGCACTGCTGGTCGATATAGTATTGAAAGAGTTCCTGAGGTTACATCAGCCATAACATAACACAAAACATAGTGCTGTTAACAATTAGACAGTTTTGCTATTCTGCATCTGTAGTATGTTGGTTAAATATACTCCAGAGTCTGATCATGCAATCTTATCTATGAAGGGGCAAAGGTCATTGAAGCTCTATGCAGGGGCAAGGGTCTGCTTCCAGGGATGCAATTACAGGACCAGGGCCTTCATGTGTACTTTTCAGAGAAATAATGTAATGCACTTTTGTGTGTGTTACATCAATATAGTTGTGTAAGATACTGCATGTGTCTAAGGTTGTTATCAAGTAAACAAGATGGGTGAGATAATATCCTTTATTGGACCAATTTCTGCTGGTGAAAGAGACAAGCTTTCGACCTTACAGAGAGCTCTTCCTCAGCTCTGGGAAAGGTGTTCAGAGTATCACAGCTAAATACAAGGTTATAAATGCCATGTTTTATGCTTTGAGGAATAATATGTAGTCATGTAAAGAGAATTGTAGTACGTACTCACAAAGGGGTGGAGTTAACGTTGCTTAGTTTTGTAGCTAGAATTCTAGTTCAAATATCATGTAAAATTCACCCGTTTAAATTATTCATAAACAAAACATTATCTTAAAGTTGTCATACAATAGTGAAAGTACATATTTTTTTTCACCCTCTCGTAACTCAAAATGAGTAAAAGAATTTTTCCAGAAATATTCACCTCTGGGTTAAGTTGAAGAATGAATGCTTTCAGCCCCAAAAGAAATTTTTACACAGTGTTAAAAGACTATACAAACAGGGCTTTGTAATGAAAGTTCTAATACATTTTAACTGTAGCTGACACTACAAAGTTTGTAAAAATTTCAGGTTTAGAGTTAAGAAATTGCTAGTTTAGATATCATTTGGGAATTTTTCAGCATGACAGACACTATGTAAATGTAAGATACTATCATTTCAATGCATATGTGAACAGTTTCAGGCTTTTGTAAGTGTTGTGACTTAGCTAGTCATTACATTTAATTAGAAAATGGAGACAATAACTGACTACCCACACAGAGATTCACCCTTACTAAATCTATTACAATTGAAATCCTAACTTATTCTTTTCTAGCACAAATCCTCTGTGCAAGTAAGAATGCATGTGACGCCAAGTAAGCCTTTTAACATTTAATTGTAAGAAGTAAGGATTAGTATTTGCATTTTTTTGTAATTCATTTGCATTTTATCTCTAATTTTTCATTTTAAATTCTGTTTCTTACAGACACAGTTGTCTCAGGCTTTAAATGGTGTTTCAGATAAAGCAAAGGAAGCTAAAGAATTTTTGGTTCAGCTGAAAAATATATTGCAGCAGATACAGGTAATTGTATACTATTTGTTGTTTTGATAATAAAATAATCATTAGAGCTGAGTGCATAATTTATTTGATGACTTTAGTCTCTTGCTGTTCACAGATTGCCTGGAATAACATACTCTTTTCTTTAATGTATTTGTTAGGCAAAATTATTTATCAGCTAATGTCTACAAATATTTGTTGGCCTGTAGATTGTATGCCACTTGTTGCAAGAATTGGAAATTTGAAATTTGTTTAATTTCTGATTGGACTCATTGGTTGTATGGTGTGCTTCTGTTCACATACTGGATGAGTGTAATTCTTAGAGTCAGGTTTTTGGTAAAAATACTAATTTTTACAAATTGCAAACTTACTACCTGTGAATAGTCTAACATTTGCTTAAATTATGCTGTTTCTGAGAATATTCTTGTATTTTAATTGTTAGGATATTTGTGGAAAGTCAAAATACAAAAAGGGCACAAGAACTGCCAAATGAATGTGGGGAGGGAGGGGGTTTGAGTGGAAATTATTGTTGTGTATGTTTCTGTTCAGCTCTGATCATTGGATTTCGACTCATTACATTGAGCAAAAGACTAATCTAAAGCACACATTTATATTTGCACTAAAAGAGCACAAAACCAGTGTGAAACTCAATTGTTTTTTTCAAGTGAATATAGGCTCATGAAAGTTGCTGGATATTGGGAATTTTCACCTCTCTGTCTACCCCAGGTGTCGGCAATGTTCGGCATGAGGCTCGCCAGAGTATGCACCCTGGCGGGCCGGGCCAGTTTTATTTACCTGCTGACGTGGCAGGTCTGGCCGATCGCGGCCCCCACTGGCCGCGGTTCGCCATCCCGGGCCAATGGGGGCGGCGAGAAGCGGTGCGGGCGAGCGATGTGCTGGCCGTGGCTTCTCGCCGCCCCCATTGGCCCCAGATGGCCAACCCCTGGTCTACCCATAGAACAGGTCTGGGACATGCAGCAGCAGTGCCTGCTTCCCTGTACTGACCTACCAGGGCACTAGGGGAGGATTATTATTGTTCTAACTAGTGATTTTTTCTAGTATGGCTTCTATGATCTACCCACTGTGTGCTGTCTGCTTTACTTCTGGCCCTTTGGTCATCAGTGAGCAATCCCCAGTTCCTGCTTTACGCAGAAAGGGAAGGCAGGAGTTTGAGAAATAAATATTTGATCTAAAATTAAATTATTTTAAAAACCCAGATTGAGTTTATACCACAAATGCTGCCAACATATGCAAAGTGCCACAGAATGCTGTATCCCCCACCATTCCTCTGTTGCTCTGCTAGAAGTGCCAATATGGGAGATTAACTTATTTTTTTAAAGTGATATGGATAACTGACTGGTAAGAACTGGCCTAAACCACCAACTCATGTCCCTTAGGCCACCAAACAGCTGTCAGATGGTAATGAACTTCAGCCACTTACTATACACATTGAACAGCTTTGAAGCAGTGAGCTGCAGGTGAAGGACTCCATAGTCCATCGCTGATCCACTGGGTCACCTAGCTCCCCTCGGTAGCTACTTTTACCCTTTTGAAACCTAAAGATGAACATTTACAGATATTAAAACTGTGCTGTAAAAAATCCTTTAATGCATATGAACAGAAACCCTGGCAAATTGTTATGCATAATGGTACTGTTGTAATTAGAGTCGAATGACAAGGAATTGTCTGGTATTCGTGACTATGACCCCCTGAATCTCCACCCCATGTTACAAAAATCCTAGAGGTGAACCCAAAGTAGAAACCTGCAGCTAATCCCCACCCTCTGAGTTTTGAGGAAATTTGAATCTGGAGTTGGACTGAACTCCACATCATGGGCCCATCTCTATAATGGGTCTAAACCAGACAAAATCTGAACAAATCAGAACATTGGGAATGTTTGGATTCAGATCCATGGCCTGAGCTGAGAAGCATGATTCTGGTTGTCTCCAATAAATACCTCAGTACTGGCAGCCTCCCACTTTTACCCCTCAGCAGAACTGTCTTACACGCAAACATTTGCTCAATGGAGTAAAAGATATGTAGTTTTTATCATTGTATTTAAACACCATACAAGCCAGACAGCAAGTCAAACCCTTTACTCCCTTGCTTAGCAAGAGAGAGCTGTGCTCTTACTCTTGGGTTCACAGCCTCCTTTTTTTACTCTGCTCTTATTTTTTTCCCTGACTGTGGATTTCTGCTTTTCTTCTCTCCTTTTTCTCTTCTTAGGTTACTTTCAAGTCCCTTACACTGTTCTTCTTGCACTCTTCAAAACCTGCCTGATTGCCCTCACTACCTCTTTCCTGACTCTCTAAGGGGTTTTGTTGCTGTCACTATACAATTCTCACTCTTCTCCCATCTGCTGCAAGAAGTACTGGGGGGCGGGGGGTTGTAGTCCCCATGACAGGAGCACCCACAAGAGCACTCATTCTGACTCAAATTCTGTGCAGAAACCAACATTTCCCTATCATCTTGTGAAAGACAAAGTGAAGGTACGGTGGGTGTAACCCAAGTAGAGGAGGGACAGATACAAGCAGAAAGGGGCTGGAGCTAACCCGTGGTCTAGTTGTAGCTCATCTAAGTTCAGCCCAAGCTTGGTCCCTTGCTCCCCATGCTAGCAGAGAACCATGGGTGATTCTCACAGGACTAGTCTGCACTGAAGCATACACCACTGCAGCTTCATTGTTCTGGGACATAGCTCTCTTGGGCATGTCAGCTCAAGCTACACTGAGCCTGCAGTATAGACCTAGCCAAAGAGGCAGTGCATTCAGCTCCCAGGGAAAGAATGTTCTTTCTCTCCTTAATCAGAGAGGGGGCTGCATGAATCATGGCTTAGGGCAGGGGCGGACAAACTTTTTTGCCTGAGGGCCACATCGGGTTTTGGAAATTGTATGGAGGGCCAGTTAGGGAAGGGGGTTGTGGCCCGCCCCCTCCCATCCACCTCCCCAGGACTCCTGCCCCATCCAACCCCCCCATTCCCTGATGGCCCCCCGGGACCCCTGCCCCATCCACCCCCCTCCGCTCCCTGTCCCCTGACCACCCCCGGATCCCCTGCTCCAGACTGCCCTCCACCGCCCCATCCAACCCCTCCTCTCATTCCTGACGGCCCCCCCCCCCCCCCCCCCCCCCCCCCCCCCCCCCCCCCCCCCCCC